>NW_027362827.1:2342500-2382500 GCF_046119375.1 Phyllobates terribilis | reverse complement strand
CTTAATCCACCCCTGAGTGAGACTAATACTGTACAACCAAATTGGCTCAGCACAAAAGGTTTCTTCAGATGTGGAGCCAATCGGTGCAAAGCGTGTCTACATGCGGTTAAAACAGATAGTTTTATGTCCTTAAGTAATGATAGAGAATATAAAATTCATGATTTCCTCAATTGTAATTCATCAGGGGAGTCCCTGTGGATTTTCACATTGGATACCACAGGGGTTAAATTCAAGACAGGATCTGATACTGCAGTATTAAGAAATATAATTCTGCATTTATTTCCATGCATGTACACTGGGTACGGAAAGTATTCAGACCCCTTTACATTTTTCACTCTTTGTTTCATTGCAGCCATTTGGTAAATTCTAAAAAGTTCATTTTTTTCTCATTAAAGTCCACTCTGCACCCCATCTTGTCTGAAAGAAAACAGAAATGAAGAAATTTTTGCTAAATTTAATAAAAAAGAAAAACTGAAATATCACACGGGCATAAGTATTCAGACCCTTTGCTCAGTATTGAGTAGAAGCACCCTTTTGGGCTAGTACAGCCATGAGTCTTCTTGGAAATGATGCAACAAGTTTTTCACACCAGCATTTTGGGATCCTCTGCCATTCTTCCTTGCAGATCCTCTCCAGTTCCGTCAGGATGAATGGGAAACGTTGGTGGACAGCCATTTTCAGGTCTCTCCAAAGATGCTCAATTGGGTTTAGGTCAGGGCTCTGGCTGGGCCAGTCAAGAATGGTCACATAGTTGTTCTGAAGCCACTCCTTTGTTATTTTAGCTGTGTGCTTAGGGTCATTGTCTTGTTGGAAGGTGAACCTTTGGCCAAGTCTGAGGTGCAGAGCACTCTGGAAGAGGTTTTCATCCAGGATATCTCTGTACTTGGCCGCATTCATGTTTCCTTCAATTGCAACCAGTCGTCCTGTCCCTGCAGCTGAAAAACACACCCATAGCATGATACTGCTGTTATGATCTGCTACAAGAACTAAGGAAAGAGAGGAAATTTGTCCATACAATAGGACTAAGCTGATTCCTTACGATGCAGCGGGCAACCTGTTCCTTGCAAACAGACCCGCCTATGTCCGCGGCTAATCTGAACACAGACCTATAGATTAAAGGGAGGGGTCCCTAAAAGAACTAAGGACTGGGACAAAACTGGACACCTCCTGGCAGAAGTAGTAGCAGAAGAAGACAAACAGACAAAAGTACTTAGTGGTCCAAGGACCAAACAAACTAGAGAGATACAGTAGGTACAAAGCACCTGGCTAGATTAAGAGTCAAAGTAACACTGAAGTCCAGCAAAGCCTGAAGGGCGGAGCTGGAATAAATAGGCAGAAGGTCACATGACCACAAAATAGAAAAAACTAACAGGAGGGTTCTAACAACTGCCACCACCATGTTTCACTGTTGGGATTGTATTAGGCAGGTGATGAGCAGTGCCTGGTTTTCTCCACACATACCACTTAGAATTATCACCAAAAAGTTCTATCTTCGTCTCATCAGACCAGAGAATCTTATTTCTCATAGTCTGGGAGTCCTTCATGTGTTTTTGAGCAAACTCTATGCGGGCTTTCATATGAGGAGAGGCTTCCATCTGGCCACTCTGCCATAAAGGCCCAACTGGGGAAGGGCTGCAGTGATAGTTGACTATGTGGAACTTTCTCCCATCTCCCTACTGCATCTCTGGAGCTCAGCCACAGTGATCTTGGGGTTCTTCTTTACCTCTCTCACCAAGGCTCTTCTCCCACGATTGCTCAGTTTGGCTGGACGGCTAGGTCTAGGAAGACTTCTGGTGGTCCCAAACTTCTTCCATTTAAGGATTATGGAGGCCACTGTGCTCTTATGAACCTTGGGTAATGCAGAAATTCTTTTATAACCTTGGCTAGATCTGTGCCTTGCCACAATTCGGTCTCTGAGCTCCTTGGGCAGTTCGTTTGAGCTCATGATTCTCATTTGGTCTGACATGTAGTGTGAGCTGTGGGGTCTTATATAGACAGGTGTGTGCCTTTCCAAATCAAGTCCTATCAGTTTAATTAAACACATTTGGACTCCATTGAAGGAGTAGAACCATCTCAAGGAGGATCACAAGGAAATGGACAGCATGTGACTTAAATATGAGTGTCTGAGCAAAGGATCTGAATACTTATGACCATGTGATATTTCAGTTTTTCTTTTTTAATAAATTTGCAAAAAAATTCTATATTGCTGTTTTTTTCAGTCAAGATGGGGTGCTGAGTGTACTTTAATGAGAAAAAAATGAACTTTTTAGAATTTATCAAATGGCTGCAATGAAACAAAGAGTGAAAAATTTAAAGGAGTCTGAATACTTTCCGTACTCACTGTATGTATCTATATAAACTGCTCCAAAAATAAAGGGAACACTTAAAACAACAGAATATAACTCCAAGTAAATCAAACTTCTGTGAAATCAAACTGTCCACTTAGGAAGCAACACTGATTGACAATCAATTTCACATGCTGATGTGCAAATGGAATAGAGGATAGATGGAAATTATTGGCAATTATCAAGACACCCTCAATAAAGGAGTGGTTCTGCAGGTGGGGACCACAGACCACATCTCAGTACCAATGCTTTCTGGCTGATGTTTTGGTCACTTTTGAATGTTGGTTGTGCTTTCACACTCGTGGTAGCATGACACAGACTCTACAACCCACAGAAGTTGCTCAGATAGTGCAGCTCATCCAGGATGGCACATCAATGCGAGCTGTGGCAAGAAGGTTGGCTGTGTCCAGAGGCTGGAGGCGCTACCAGGAGACAGGCCAGTACACCAGGAGATGTGGAGGGGGCCGTAGGAGGGCAACAACCCAGCAGCAGGACCGCTACCTCCGCCTTTGTGAAAGGAGGAACAGGAGGAGCACTGCCAGAGCCCTGCAAAATGACCTCCAGCAGGCCACAAATGTGCATGTGTTTGCACAAACGGTTAGATACCGACTCCATGAGGGTGGTATGAGGGCCCGACGTCCACAGATAGGGGTTGTGCTCACAGCCCAACACCATGCAGGACGCTTGGCATTTGCCACTGAACACCAGGATTGGCAAAGTTGCCACTCGCGCCCTGTGCTCTTCGTAGATGAAAGCAGGTTCACACTGAGCACATGTGACAGACGTGACAGAGTCTGGAGACGCCGTGGAGAGTGACATCCTTCAGCATGACCGGTTTGGCAGTGGGTGAGTAATGGTGTGGGGTGGCATTTCTTTGGAGAGCCGCACAGCCCTCCATGTGCTCGCCAGAGGTAGCCTGACTTCCATTAGGTACCGAGATGAGATCCTCAGACCCCTTGTGAGAACATATGCTGGTGCGGTTGGCCCTGGGTTCCTCATAATGCTGGACAATGGCAGACCTCATGTGGCTGGAGTGTGTCAGCAGTTCCTGCAAGATGGAGGCATTGAAGCTATGGACTGGCCCGCCCGTTCCCCAGACCTGAATCCGATTGAGCACATCTGGGACATCATGTCTCGCTCCATCCGCCAACGTCACGTTGCACCACAGACTGTCCAGGAGTTGGCGGATGCTTTAGTTCAGGTCTGGGAGGAGATCCCACAGGAGACCATCCGCAACCTCATCAGGAGCATGCCCAGGCGTTGTAGGGAGGTCATACAGGCACGTGGATATATATATATATATATATATATATATATGCCTTTTTGTCATTCTAGTAGTAGGGCCATAATTAAGACATGATTTGTTGAAACGTGTAGGTCTGTTATCTATGATAGTTGCACATTTGCTGTATTCTTTGTGGAGCAGTGTTTTATATGGCTAATAAAAGCTAAGTTTTAATATTTTTTCTACTAAACAAACCTTTACGCTGGATCATTTGCACTTTTCCCATGTCTGACTGCACTTACGTTTTGCCCTGGTACCACTTATCTGCATCTCCAGAAGTTTCCCATTTCTCTATTATACTCTTCAAATTACATTTTGAGACTTTCTCCTCCTGTTGTTGCACATATTTTTTTCCCTTCATCTGCACAGGTATCATTAATCTATCAACTATAATGGCCGTACCAGGTCCTGCAGGTCCTGTATCCCGTACACATGACGTGGGCAGTGCACGGCATGCCGCTAGTTTTTATTCTGAGTGCTCTTATATACGGTGGTAGTTTTACACAATGTTGAGCCTGTGATTTGCAGAGTGATATGTCTGACTGCTAGAACAGAAGTATACGGCAGATTCTACAGCATGGATACATAAAGGACGTCCTGGGGGAATATACCTCCCTCCAACACTCGTCCAGTCCCTGCCTCACACTAGAGACATTTATAATAACTCCAGGGCTATGGAGCTGGTCATTTTCTCATAATCTGTGGCCATTATTAGTGATCTCGCATTGTACGGTAATATCACCCTGGAGGTTGTGATGTATTTAGTGTAATAGCGCCATCTAGAATATACAGTATATATCAGGCGATACCATGCTTACTATAGTTAGTCGTCTTCTGTGCCCTCTATAGCTATCTATTATACTTTATATTTCTTTATAATAATTTATAATAAATTACTCGATAGTTTTACAGCTTTATGATGTTTATTAATCTGCTGAAATGATAAAAGAAAGTCGAACCTTACAGTGGACACAGGTGGAAGTGTCCTCCATGATGGTGTAGGCTGAGGTGGAGCAAGTATTTAGTCAGTGGGGGATCAAGATGACGAGTATTCCCCAGGGTTCCCTGTTATCAGGGAGGGACCCGGTGTATGCAATCAAAAGATCTTATCCTCTGACCGGCTTTGTGCCATCAACAGGTAATGATCCTCTGTCCGGCTGTGTGCCATCAACAGGTAATGACCATCCGGCAGTCCGACATCAACTGGTCATCACCCTCCAGCTGTGTGCCATCAACAGGTAATGACCATCCGGCAGTGCGCCATCAACAGGTAATGACCCTCTGGCTATGGCCATCAATAGGTCATCACCCTCCGGCTGTGTTCCATCAACAGGTAATGACCATCCGGCAGTGTGCCATGAACAGGTAATGACCATCCAGCTGTGTGCCATCAACAGGTAATGACCATCCGGCAGTGCACCATCAACAGGTAATGACCCTCTGGCTATGGCCATCAATTGGTCATCACCCTCCGGCTGTGTGCCATCAATAGGTAATGACCATCCGGCAGTGCGCCATGAACAGGTAATGACCATCCGTCTGTGTGCCATCAACAGGTAATTATCCTCTGTCCGGCTGTGTGCCATCAACAGGTAATGACCCTCTGGCTATGGTCATCAATAGGTCATCACCCTCCGGCTGTGTGCCATCAACAGGTAATGACCCTCTGGCTATGGCCATCAATAGATCATCACCCTCCGGCTGTGTGCCATCAACAGGTAATGACCCTCTGGTTATGGCCATCAATAGGTCATCACCCTCCGGCTGTGTGCCATCAACAGGTAATGACCCTCTGGCTATGGCCATCAATAGATCATCACCCTCCGGCTGTGTGCCATCAACAGGTAATGACCCTCTGGCTATGGCCATCAATAGGTCATCACCCTCCGGCTGTGTGCCATCAAATGTTTTTATCTTCTGTCCAGTTTTGTGCCATCAAGAGGTAATGACCCTCCAGCTGTGGGCCATCAACAGGTCATCACCCTTCGGCATTTAGGCTTCTTGTCTTCTGTAAGATGCGATTCTTGAGTCTCCTGATGCTAAAAAATATTTAAAAAATCACCGATTAAACTAATAATCTATCTTGTACATAAGCATCACAATTTATAATCTATCTAGTGCATAAGTATGACAATTTAGCTCACAGAACATACACTATGGTAAAACATTAGACCCTACAAGCAGAAATTTGCTAAACTAACATAAATATAACTGACAAATCAGTAGAAAAATCGCTACCAATGGCACAGCTCTCTTCACATCAACCTGTAACCATAGTAGATAAGAAATAGAGGACAATGCTCATAGTCAGTTATCAACAATTCGGCATGGGGCATCCCACCAGAGACATTATAATATCTAGTAGATTATAGATGGCAATAGAATTTACCAACAAGCACATAGTACGCCAAACTCAAGTACATAGTATGCCAAACCTCGACACGTTTTCCTAAAATAGGTTCATCAGAAGCACATACTAGACAGTGATACTTAGCAAAGCGTTCATAGATATATGCGCCATATGATAAGGTGCTAAAGTGCAAGTGTGTGACAAAATATCCATGCGATTTCAGGTGCAATGCTGCATTGTATGTAGTAAGATGGTGCCCATCAGACAGCATGTATAGGACTAACCTGTGATGAAAACACGAGCAATGGGAAAGTTCAAGCAGTTGCCTTCTCAATCTTCCTCGCCTCTAAGACATCTAAGGAAACATCTTCTCCTCTTGATTTTGGGTTGAGGTGTTGTAGGCATTTCAGGCTCTGGCATTCTAGGTTCTGACATACTAGGTTCTGACATGGTAGGTTCTGGTGTTCTAGGTTCTGGTGCTCTTGGCTCTGGAATTCTGGGTTGTTGGCTTCTCTGAAAAATCAGTAACCTCTCTTTAAGCTCCGTTGAACTTCGAGCTCTTCTTCCTATATTGTTGTGAGGGATCATTCTGACCCAGACAATATCACTGAACGCCACTTTATAGTTGCAACTAGGAACCTTTTTCGCATCCTGCGGTGCAGGAGCCATGGATGGAGTAGAACATTTGCCATTGGGCAGGACAGGTGTTCTCCTGGAGTCTTGCTTCTGAATCTGAGGGATGCAAATCGGCTCCTTACAAGCACTTTGTTCCTTCAGAATGGTTTTGTTCTCAGGAGTTTTCTGATTGTTTCACCAGGTTCAGACATTGCCCACTTGCTCAGGACAAGACTTAAGGCCAAATACTCTAGTATTGTCAGTAGTGTCATCACCGCAACAAAAACTGCGTCACGGAAGAGCCAAAGAGGAAGATTGATGGAAGCTTGATAGGTGCTTCTTCTGAGATCCACGGGTAGTGGGTCATCCTATAATAAAGAAAAAAAACATAATAAAGTCCTGTATATTTATACCCAATCCAGTCAAACAGAGAGCCCTTGTTATTATACAGTGATGGATACATTATCAAGCAACTTTCAGAAATATCCCATTGAGAAGATCAGGAAGAAGTTTGGGATTCACCTCCAGGGTCCATGGAATATTATTTACAGTTGGACTTTCATATGACGGACGGTCACGTGTCCAGTATGAGAAGTCCTGCAAGAGGCGATATTCTCATTAGCTGATCCTTGTGACCTCCATATTGATGAGAACATACTCGCCCTCAGTGTACTGTAATGTGGGGGGTAGAGCAACGTAAAGCACAGAAATGATAGGATGATACTCATCATCTCCAGAGGTCTCTCAGCACCAAGGTATGGTCAATGAGATACAAGCTGCAGATGGGCCGAGGCTTCTAATATACCCAGGGGTGACATCACAAAGCCCTCTGTGACATCATTGCACAGTTCTATCCATCATGTCACTGATACTTTGGACCTAACTAAATGTCTAAAAGAGAACCCTTCCACATGATTTCCAATCACGGAGCAGCTTCAGTTTTTCAAGAAAAGTTTAAAAAATATAATCTGTGCTGTGATTGGTCACAATGGCACATGAAGCAGAACGTCTTTAGATCTTTTAAAGGGAAAGTGTCAGCAATTTTTTTACAATTGTAAAATTGTAAAGTATTTATATTTATATATAAATACACATATATATTTAAAAAGGTTTTAATGGTATAAAATCTGAAAAAAATATTTTAACTCTTTTGATGTTTTCATCTTGTAAACACTAGGGGGAGCAGCTGCTGATATTTCCATGAAAACAGAATACAGCTAGCTCGCATTACGACTGCAGTAAAAGTGGGCGGGATCTGCTCACATGGGTGTGATGTCACTCCTCCCCTTCTGGGCGTTTGCAAAAAGGTAAATGAGACTGTAGTTTAGGATCACAGTGCGGAGCGATCACTGGTGACTGCAAAGTGATATATAAGGGACAACACCAAAGTCATTAATCACTACAAGGACAAGGCAGGAATGTGGGAGTCAGAGGGGTCACCCCACACTTATATCCCCTCTGACTGTCACCTCCTAAGCTCCTTTCCCTGCCATAACCTCTTATTCCCGCAGGTAAATTCTTACAGGACCCCCCTCCCCATCCCCTTCCCCTGCCGCAGCTGATTCTAAACGTCCTCCATATGTAATAATAGACAGGTACTCACCGGCAGCCTATGGTAATTCACAGGGTAGAACAGGGTACAGCACAGAAACAATATGGCGATCCTCATTGTCTCCAGGGGGTATCTCAGCACCAAGATATGGCCAATGAGATATGAGCTCCAGGTGGATGGAGCCCCCTTATATACCCCAAGGGTGACATCACAACGCCCTCTGTGACATCATCACCCACAACATTCCGTCACATGACATCACCCAGCACCAGCATCATGTGACCCAGCATAAATAGAAAGTCCTTGTTGGCTATAGCAACTATTCAAAACTAAGTTTAAACTTTTCCAACAGCTAAAGGCGGCTCTGTGATGGCAGTTTCTTCTTGTGGACGGTTGTGATAAATCTGCAGAACATCTACATAACGCGACATGTAGAAAATCCTGTCTTTTCCCCTCTGTTCTTCCTCTGGTGCTACAGAGACGGATAGAAGGAGCTTTTCCAGACCTTACAGTGCACAATATGGGACCTAATCACTGATATCCCAGATCTGCTCAGTACAAGCATACCGCCAACCTATGAGGACTAGAAAGAGGGCGAAACCATGCGGCATGCGTAGTCTGGCCACGCCCCTATCCACACCCCAAGCCACGCCCTTTTTATGCCTTGGCAGGAGGAGATGTCTGTACAAAGCGCAAGTTATCAAAAGGCTGAAGGAACACTTTATCAACATGAATGAAGGTTTTGAAGGGCATCCACTGTCCCGGCACTACCGGAAGTTCCACAACCAATCTTATAAGGACACTAAGTTTTGTGGGATCCGATTAGTCCCCAGAAAATGGAGGGGAGGTGATTACCTGAGATTAATGTCGCGGATGGAATCCAAATGGATCTTCACATTAAATAGCTTGGCTCTGAAGGGCCTTAATCACGAGAGTCAGCTGTATGCCTTCAACTCGCAGCGGTATATACTGTATGTATTTTTTATCCCAGTACCAATTGAACATTTACATTGCACTTTTATGAACCTCCTTATATTTTATCAATATAATATGTCTTTTGGATATATTCCTTTGAATCCACCTATTTTATATATGTATTTGTTTCTATACATTGATACCCCTATTGGAGATACTATATAATGTTTTTATTTTTCTCCTTCATTTTTTCCTTTTTATCTCTGGATGGTACTAAGTGCCGAATTTATACTATCCTGGTAATATACACTGATTAACAGACTGTTTTTTATAGCCATCAGAAATATAAGTATATAATTTTTATTCATTTTTAACTAATTGTGAAAGTTTGAACAAAGTCTTTTTTATTATTATTTTTTTCACACACAGACTATTCTTATTGGAATTCTATCTTAGTTCTATTGCACCTCCATATGTCCTTTTGCACCGTCTTGTTAGTATTGGATCTTCCTCCATTTCTTTGGTTGTATTATCTTTGTGGGGGGCGTTTGGACTTTATTAGGTTACCAGTTTGACTACCAGCGAGAAGCTGACGAAGAGGAACTGTGAGTCCTCGAAACGCGTAGTTTTTTTTGGCCTATACAGGACATCGAAGGAGAAGGAGAGAGTCAAGGCACAGGGATAAGCCCTCCTGATATCCAGAAGATATATATAACCATATCATATTATTGATACAAAATATAAATGCACAGAGTCAATAAAATCATTTAAAAACACCAAACCCCATCCTTACTTTGCAGGATACCTATTCCAAAGGTGTATCTAGGTTTTCTGGCACCCGGTGCAGCAGGGGCTGGCTGGCACATTTTAGCCTGGGGGGCAAGCACACAGCAGTGGCCCATGAGTAGCGGCCCATCCTTAACATGTTTATTACCAGATGCATCATAAGCCTATATTCACACGACCGTATTGTCTAAGTGCTGCCCGTGAAAAAACCTGACAGCACTTGGACCAGTTCAGATGAGTGTTTGTAGTGGTCAGACATAGTACATATTATTCTTATGTATTACTTAATGTTGAGCGATACCTTCCGATATCGGGAAATATCGGATCGGATTGGATCGGACCGATACCCAAAAAGTATCGGATATCGCCGATTCCGATACCGGAAACCAATGCAAGTCAATGGGACGCTAATATCGGAATGCCATCCCAGCGTGAGAGAATTCTCCTGATTGTTTAAAAGCCGGCAGGCGGTAAAAAGCCGCCGGCTTTTAAACAATCACACAGCCCCATACTGCTTCCCCGCAGCCTCCCACCCCGATCCTGCGCTCCCCCCGCCACCTCACATCCCGATCGTAAGTTAGGACCGGGCGGGGAGCGCAGCACCAAGGAGCAGGGAGCGAAGGACCCAGGCGGGGAAGCCGGCAGGGAAAAGACTTCACCGCCGGCTTTCCCGTTTTGTGCTGCGCTCTCCCGCCGGTTATTTCAAATGAACAGCTGAGGTATCAGGTGATGCTGATCAGCTGTTCATTTGAAGTAGCTGCGGTGCCCTCAGAGGGTTCATGTGAGTTCATGCTTCACTGCATGAACTCACATGAACTTTCCCACGGCCGCACAGGTCAGCCTCACCTCCCAGACCATCAGACCCATCATGATTGGAGTGTGCGCGGGTGTCTGTGCGATGTGTGCGGGTGTGTGCGCGATGTCTGCGGGTGTCTGCGTGCAGGCAGACATAGGCCGATGTGACACTACTACTCACATCGGCCTTTGTCTGTCCCCCGTCCACTCGTGCCAGCAGGATCAGCTCGATGGGAGCAGTAGTTCCCATCAGCCTGATCCTGCTATTTAAACTGCCCCATATGTTATTTTTGCCCCTATACATCTTTTATGTTTTTAGGCCCCCCATATATTTTTTTTGTTTTTGGTGTAGTTTTTTATTTTTTACTTTATTTTAGGTGGCGATCGGCGGGGACAGGTAATGTATGAACTAATTTATTTTAGGTAACCACTGGCCACCAATGAAAAATGTATTTAAAATTTATTGGGGACCAAAAACAAAAAAAATATATGGGGGGCCTAAAAACATAAAAGATGTATAGGGGCAAAAATAACATATGGGGCAGCTAAAATAGCTACTGCTCCCATCGAGCTGATCCTGCTGGCACAAGTGGACGGGGGACAGACATAGGCCGATGGGAGTAGTAGTGTCACATTAGCCTATGTCTGCCTGCACGCAGACACCCGCAGACATCGCGCACACACCCGCACACATCGCACAGACACCTGCGCACACACCAATCATGATGGGTCTGATGGTCTGGGAGGTGAGGCTGACCTGTGCGGCCGTGGGAAAGTTCATGTGAGTTCATGCAGTGAAGCATGAACTCACATGAACCCTCTGAGGGCACCGCGGCTACTTCAAATGAACAGCTGATCAGCATCACCTGATACCTCAGCTGTTCATTTGAAATAACCGGCGGGAGAGCGCAGCACAGAACGGGAAAGCCGGCGGTGTAGTCTTTTCACTGCCGGCTTCCCCGCCCGGGTCCTTCGCTCCCTGCTCCTTGGTGCTGCGCTCCCCGCCCGGTCCTAACTTACGATCGGGATGGGAGGTGGCGGGGGGAGCGCAGGATCGGGGTGGGAGGCTGCGGGGAAGCAGTATGGGGCTGTGTGATTGTTTAAAAGCCGGCGGCTTTTTACCGCCCGCCGGCTTTTAAACAATCAGGAGAATTCTCTCACGCTGGGATGGCTTTCCGATATTAGTGTCCCATTGACTTGCATTGGTTTCCGGTATCGGAATCGGCGATATCCGATACTTTTGGGTATCGGTCCTATCCAATCTGATACGATATTTCCCGATATCGGAAGGTATCGCTCAACACTACTCCTGACCCCACACATAAACTTCAGCTCATCCAGCACCATGACAACCAGCACAGCAGAGTCCTGCATCTGACGCGCCCCTGGGCCTGCTGTGTCGCGCAGCGTCTCGCGCACGGGGCTTACCCGGAACCGGATCAGATGAGGGTTGTAGTCTCCGAGTGGCGGGGACCCGGTCCGTGCCCAGGGAGTCAACTCAGTGTGTGGCAGTCTTGATAGATGTTATTTGAGTGTCGACTACGCCACCCGTTGATTTGCAGCTATGGAGCTGCCGCTGCAGGGCAGACCGCTGAGGCCGGTGTAGAATTGTGCAGCGTGATAGTATAACCCCCAACGGGAGGGGTATGGCCTCAGGGCAGCCGACGTGGAAAATGGGGGTAGCAGGAACCACTCAGAGACGGTGCGGTGTAATTCAGGGTCTTTACTGGTAACAACGATAGACCCTCCCGGAGTACTTGCTAGCGAACGGGGCCTGGTCAGTCCTTGAGCAGATGGGATCTCCCCTGGCCAGGCGGAGTTGTAGGCCTCCCAAACTGACTGTACTCTTCTGGCTACCTTGCTAGAAGCGGATATAAGTAGCCCACGTCCCTGAGTGTACCGTGTGGTGCTCACCCGTATGGCCGGTGACTCGGGGCCTTCTAATGGCTTCCGCTCCACGATGGCGGTGCTGGTCCCACGCGTGTGACCGTGCCTTCGGGTTTCTGGGCCTGAGGACCTGAAATCCCCTGCCGGTCGGCTTCTGCTGCTGGGTAAGAGTTAGTCCCCACAGCCTCGGATGCCGGGTCCGGTAAGAAAGCTTCTCAGTCAGGGCGAGCTCTGCAGCTGCCAGCCCCTGACTCGTATTAGTATTGCTCCCACTGAGCTTCTGCTGTTTCTTCATATGACTGTTTCTTGTCTCTACTCTCCTTGACTCCAGGCTCAGGCCCCTGGACAGGGCCTGCCTGTGGAGCAGAGCCCATAGAGCAGCTCTGCTCCCTGTCTTCTCCTCTCAGAACTCCCTACCCTGCCTCAGCCCCAGGTTTATATAGGGGAAGTCCTTCCCCTCCCAAGACTGGGCAGGAGGTGTGGCATGCACAGGATCCCTGACCAAAGGACCTCCCACCTGCTCTCAGACATAATATCTCTATCACTGTGGCAACCAGACCCCTGGGGTGTCACACATCCACTGAGGCCCCTGATCATGTGACCCCTGACTCTTCCCCTCCTGTGACCTCATCACAGCTCCTGTGCGCACAGAGCAGCCATATATGTGGTGGCGGCTCTGCAGGTGGAGGTATGTGGGGATCCCCCATTACTGGTCGCAGGGGGCATTAACCCCTTGAGCACAGAGACTCTTTTGGGTCTTGTGTTGCCCCTTTATAAGAATCATAAGGTTTTTGTTCTGTTTCCTGTAATAGATACATACGACCCAACTATGGAGACAGGAAGGGAGGAAACGTATTGTTCTCATAGTAAAGGGCCCCTTTACTGGCCCCACAGTGTAATGCCCCCATTATGCCCCTTATACAGAATGTATGATGCCCCCACACAGTGTAATGCCCCCAATATGCCCCTTATGTAGGATGCATGATGCCCCCCACAGTGTAATGCCCCCATTATACCCCTTATGCAGTATGTATGATGCCCCCACACAGTGTAATGCCCCCATTATGCCCCTTATGTAGGATGCATGATGCCCCCCACAGTGTAATGCCCCCATTATACCCCTTATGCAGTATGTATGATGCCCCCACACAGTGTAATGCCCCCATTATGCCCCTTATGCAGGATGCATGATGCCCCCACACAGTGTAATGCCCCCATTATGCCCCTTATGCAGGATGTATGATGCCCCCACACAGTGTAATGCCCCCATTATGCCCCTTATGCAGTATGTATGATGCCCCCCACACAGTGTAATGCCCCCATTATGCCCCTTATGCAGGATGTATGATGCCCCCACACAGTGTTATGCCCCTTATGCAGGATGTATGATGCCCCCCACACAGTGTAATGCCCCCATTATGCCCCTTATGCAGGATGTATGATGCCCCCACACAGTGTAATGCCCCCATTATGCCCCTTATGCAGTATACATGATGCCCCCACACAGTGTAATGCCCCCATTATGCTCCTTATGCAGTATGTATGATGCCCCCACACAGTGTAATGCCCCCATTATGCCCCTTATGCAGTATGTATGATGCCCCCACACAGTGTAATGCCCCATTATGCCCCTTATACAGTATATATGATGCCCCACACAGTGTAATGCCCCCATTATGCCCCTTATACAGTATGTATGATGCACCACACAGTGTATGCCACCATTATGCCCCTCATGCAGTATGTATGATGCTCCCACACAGTGTAATGCCCCCATTATGCCCCTTATACAAGATGTATGATGCTACCACACAATGTAATGCCCCCATTATGCCCCTTATGCAGTATGTATGATGCCCCCACACAGTGTATTGCCCCCATTATGCCCCTTATGCAGTATGTATGATGCCCCAAAAAGTTTAATGCCCCCATTATGCCCCTTATGTAGTATGTATTATGCCCCCACACAGTGTAATGCCCCCATTATGCCCCTTATGCAGTATGCAGGACATTGCCAGACCTCATGTGGCTGGAGTGTGTCAGCAGTTTCTGCAAGGTGAAGGCATTGAAGCTATGGACTGGCCCGCCTGTTCCCCAGACCTGAATCCGATTGAGCACATCTGGGACATCATGTCTCGCTCCATCTGTGTCACCCTGGCCTGGATGCCACAAAATGTATTAAAGCTGTGTCTGAGAGCAAGGGGGAGGTTCTCTAGTCAGGGGAACATTAGCATGCAATGCCTCCTGTCTCAGGCCAGTAGGGGGAGCAGGCTGCCCCTATAAAAACTGGTGCTGGGGGCAGGGTTAGAGAGAACTGGATGGCCTGTCTCAGCATTGAGACTTGTCCCAGAGCAGAACAGGGACAGACAGTTGCACTGCACCTAAGAGGAAGTGTGGCAGGAGGAGAGCCACAAGCCAGAGACAAGAGGCGAAGAGAGCCTGTCTTGGCAGAAAGAGGACTTAATTTACCAGACTTTGGTGTCTGAGGCTGAGAGGTTTCCACATCCCCCAGCAGAGAACCAGTCCGCAGGGGACTGTATATTCCTTGGCCTAAGAAGCCTGGAGGCCCTGCCACAACAGAAGGGACCAGTAAAGCCGTACAAGGCTGGGAGCAGAAAGGAACCCACGTCGCAGGCCATACAGGCGAGAATACACAGAAAGCTTGGAAACGTGGGCTGTTACCCTATCAGGAGGAGATAGTCAGAAGGAGCGCAGAAAGCACGGTAGGCCTACACCCTTACCCTGACCAGGGCCAATTTCCCCGTTGCTCTCAGACATCCAGGTCCCCCTCCTAGCCGGGACTGTTTATGGGTCAATTTACCTGTTCTAGTAAAGACCCTGGACTGCAACCTGTTGTCTGTGTGCTCCTTGCTTCTCCAGCACTATCAGCACTGGGACTCTCACCACCATCACTCCCACCATCCACTATACTGCCCTGGGGCCGCACTCTTCCCGTGGGGAGTCACACTACCCTAGCTGCACACCTCATCAGCCCCAGCGGTCGGCATGCAGCGGCGGTTCCTAATAACCGCAATCCACGGGTGGCGTAGTCGGACATAATCAATAGCACATAACGGACTACCACTGGCCTGACCACCCTGAGCCACGGAACCGGGTTGCCACTACTACTCCCATCGTTCCCAGACTGCCTGGATCCGAGTGCCCCACGGCCCAAGGGGCGAGTCAGCTTTGGCGTAGTCGGCAGGATTTCATGCCCGCAACCACCGGGTACTGCGTGCCTCAAAAAGACTTTTGTAACTTACCTGTGGCGAAGTTTCCCGCCGTCCGGAGTCGTTTCCCGCCATCCGGAGCCGATTCCCGCCATCAGACACCATCTTGGACTGTTTCCCGCCGTCTTCTGCCGTCTTCCCGCCATCCGCAGCTGTTTCTCGCCATCGGACGCCATCTTCAGGACGCCGTGCGGGAAGAAGAGGGGCGTGGACTTCAAAACCGCGCGAGATCCGAAGCTCCGCCCCACACACCGACGCTGCGCAAGGTCCTGGAAGGGAGAGAGAGCGACGCTGACGTCATCAGGATGCGACGCAAGGTCCTCGTCCAGAGCAGCAGCAGCGGAGCCGCGGCCTACAGAAGAGGATCGTCGGAAGGTAGGCCACGCTTAACTAGGGGGGAGGAAGATGTCGGACACAGAGGCGCCCACTACCACCAACGCAGCTGCAGCAGCGGTGATGCCCTTTTCCCTGCCCTACATCCCTGGAGCGGCCTGGCTGCCCAAATACTCAGGGGAGCCCCATGCCCTAACTGACTTCAAGGAAAGGCTATACAGTTTGTTCCACGTTTACCCCCTGACAGAGGAACAGAAGGTCAGCATATTGACAGGGCAGTTAACTGGCGCAGCCCAAAGGGAGGTAAAATCATGGCCCACTGAGGATAAAAGGACTGTGAAGGGTATTCTGGCCCGGCTGCGGGGTACCTTTGACACACGTACCTCCGCTGAGATTAAAATGAGGTTCTATGGATGTAAGCAGCGGGCACAGGACAGCATCAGAGACTATGCCCTAAATCTGCAGGAAGCCTTGAGGGCTATTCAACAAACTGACCCTGGCAGTGTGCAGGAAACGGATAAGCTGCTAACAGAACAATTCATAGAAGGTCTGCTGTCTAGCGCCCACAGGGCCCAACTGCGTCTCATGTTCTTTCAGAACCCCGACCTAACCTTTGCCCAATTTAAGGACAGGGCCATTAGGGTGCTCCGTGAATCTGCAACCAGTGGCGCTATAAACCCCCGGCGCCCTGCTCTCACCAACCACCAGGAGGCGGCGCCCTCCTCTATGGATCCCGTGGGGGCTGATGCACAGGCCCTGAACCAAGCCCCGTCGAAAGACCTGCACCACCAAGTCCAGGAGCTGACCAGGAGCGTCGCGGCATTGACCAGGACCGTCCAGGCGTTGCAAGTGGACCCGTCAAGACCCATCGAGCTGGCTTCAAGTCCGGAGGATGTCCCGTGGCGTCGACAGAGGAGGATCCCGTCGTTCCGAGGGAGGCCCACAGACCGCTACGCAGAGGATGGACAGCCCATTTGCCGTCGATGCAACCAGCCCGGACACATTTCCAGGTACTGTAATTTAAAAGGGTCCAACCTGGGGCAAAGGGCCAACCCCCAGGCATAAGATCACCAGGCCCTTACAATTGGCGTAATAAGTACGTTGGGGGGCGCCCGGTTTTACCCATGGTGCTGGACGGTATCCCCATGAGCGCCTTGCTGGATAATAGGTCACAAGTAACCACTATCCCTTATGTACTTTTTAAGCAGTATTGGACTGATGCTGATATCACACGGTATCCAGACAATAACTTGAGCATCATCGCCAGTAATGGCTTACCCGTGCCGCAGATGGGGTTCAAGGAGATGACCATTAAAATTGGTAAAGTTGAACTGCCGGCACAGGGGGTGATTATTGTGGACATTGACCGTCGTGAAAGTCACCCTAAAATAACTGTGGGTACTAACGTAATTGAAAATTGTCTTTCAGAGGTAATTGTAATTCTACAACAGGTGGCGGTGAATGCTAGTTCCAGCCAACAGAGAGTCCTCAACAAGGAGATAAAAGCCCTGATGAGACGGCAGCAGGTAGAACTGTCTGGTGGTGAGATCGGTAGCGTAAGACTGAGTGACCCATTCCCCATTTCCATGCCTCCCAAAAGTGAAATGATAATCTGGTGTCGGACTGCAATCGGGTTGAGAGGTAGAGACTACCAAGCCATGGTAGAACCCGTGTACTCAGACAGCAGGCCCACCATTTTGACAGCCCGGGGGGTGGTTGATGTCCGTCATGGGAGGGTGCCCGTCCGCATCCTCAACATTGGGGAGAGGGAAGTACACTTACCCAGGTACGCTACACTCGCCAAACTGTTTGTTGTCGAACACAAAGCTATCAGGGCCGTGGAACCCTTGCCTCCATCTCCTCAGGCGGAGGGTAATGGCTTCCAGAAACAAAAGGAGGACTGGTGCCAGAAACTCCATGTGGGTGCTGACTCCACTCCCCTGCACCAAAAACAAGGAGTCTACCGGGTGGTACAGGAGTACGAGAGAGTCTTTAGTAAGCACCCGCTAGACTTCGGCAGAGTAAAAGGGATAGAACACCACATCCCCACAGGGAGCCACCCACCAATAAAAGAGAGGCACAGACCTGTACCCCCTGCACATTATCAGAACGCAAAAGGCATGCTAAGAGAGATGAAAGAAGCTGGGGTTATTAGAGACAGCTGTAGCCCCTGGGCAGCCCCCTTGGTTCTGGTCAAAAAGAAAGACGGCACCATGAGAATGTGCGTGGACTATAGACAAATCAACCGTATCACCCACAAAGACGCATATCCGCTGCCTAGAATAGAGGAGTCTTTAGCCGCACTAAAATCTGCTAACTTCTTTTCTACTTTGGACCTTACTAGCGGGTACTGGCAGGTTCCTGTGGCAGAGGCTGACAAGGAGAAGACTGCCTTCACCACCCCGATGGGACTGAGTGAGTTCAACTGTATGCCCTTCGGGCTCTGCAACGCACCAGGGACCTTCCAGAGGCTGATGGAATGATGTCTAGGGCACCGAAACTTCGAGACGGTCCTCCTTTACCTGGACGACGTGATCGTCTATTCGAAGACCTACGAGGACCACCTAAAGCACCTGGCCGAGGTGTTCGAAGCCCTGGCAGGCTATGGCCTGAAGGTGAAACCATCGAAGTGTCACCTGCTGAAACCAAAGGACCAGTACCTAGGGCACGTGGTAAGCGCGGAAGGAGTGGCCCCCGACCCTGACAAGGTCACGGCAATCAAGAGCTGGCCAAGCCCCTCGAACATCAAAGAGGTGAGACAGTTTCTCGGGTTGGTAGGCTACTACCGAAGGTTCATCCCCGGGTTCACTAAGATGGCAGCTCCTATGCAGGACCTCCTGATCGGACAGTCTAAGTCCAGGAGCCAAAAGCCGCCCTTCAAGTGGGATAAACCGGAAGAGGAGTCCTTCCGCCAGCTAAAGATGGCCCTCACAGGGGACGAGATCCTGGCCTACCCTGATTATGGCCAGCCTTTCATTCTCCACACAGATGCCAGTAATGTGGGACTGGGAGCCGTACTGTTCCAAAACCAACAGGGCAGAGAAAGGGTGATCGCGTACGCCAGCCGGAAGCTGAGACCCACCAAGAGGAACCCGAAGAATTACAGCTCCTTCAAGCTAGAATTCTTGGCGGTGGTGTGGGCCGTGACGGAACGCTTCAAGCATTACCTGGCCTCCGCAAAGTTCACCGTGTACACGGACAACAACCCGTTGACACACCTGGACAATGCAAGACTGGGTGCCCTAGAACAGCGGTGGATGGCCCGTCTCTCCAACTATGACTGATCAAGTACCGGGCCGGCAAAACCAATGCCAACGCTGACGCCCTATCGAGGATGCCTCACTTATCTGAAGGTGACGAAGACCCAGAAGAGCTGGAGGAGGTAGAACTCCCCGCGTTTCACCGGTATGGAGCTGCTCAATACTCCCACCGCGTGAAGGAGGAGGATCTAACAACCGTGATGATAAATCCCCTACCTCAACACAGCTGGGCCGAGACCCAAGATAGTGACCCTGCCATCCGCCTGGTGAAAGATCTGCTGACCCAGGAAGATGCCCGCATAGATCCGGATGCTCCAGAGGAAGCCAAGCAGCTATGGAAAGAGAAGAGCAAGCTGTTCCTCTACGAAGGCAAGTTGTGCAGAAGGATTGTCAACCACCGGACGCACGAGCTGACCTGGCAAGTCGTGGTCCCAAGGCGGGATGCAGCTATGGTCCTGGGGGCTTACCATGACAGAGCGGGACACATCGGTTCGGTTGGAAGAAACTGGAGTTCCTACTAAGAGGAAGGTTCTTTTGGGTCGGCATGAGAGGAGCTGTAGAAAAATGGTGCAGAGACTGTGGCCCTTGTCACCTAAGGAGGAAGGACCGCACCAGCCAGAAGACACCCTTGAGGCCCATCGTCACCACGCAGCCTCTTGAGCTGGTAGCTCTGGACCATGTCAAATTGGCTCCCAGCCGGTCAGGATACATCTATGCCCTGACAATCGTGGACCACTATTCCCGTTTTCTAGTGGTGGTCCCAGTAAAAGACTTGACAGCCCAAACAGCGGCCAGAGCCTTCCAGCAATATTTCTGCCGTCCACACGGGTATCCGGAACAGGTCCTGACAGACCAGGGTCCAGCGTTCGAGGCTGAAATCTTCCATGAGTTCGGCAACCTCTATGGCTGTAAGAAGATTCGGACAACGCCTTACCACCCACAAACCAACGGGATGTGTGAGAAGATGAACAATATAGTCATTGATCTCCTGAAGACGTTGCCCCTGGAGGAGCGCAGCCTGTGGCCAGAAAAACTGCCGGACCTGATAGACTTATACAATCATATCCCGGTGAATGCTACCAACTGCACCCCGGCTTACCTGATGCGACCCAGACCGGGTAAGCTGCCTATAGACCTGGAGATGGGAGTCCTAACGCCTGAGGACACCTCCCCGGATGCGGACTGGGATACGGAAAGGCAACTGCAGTACAAGAAGGTGCAGTAGACTGTGGAGAAGAGCCTGGCCCAGGTGAGAGAGAGGCAAGAAAAACTCTTCAACCAACACGCCCCTGCTGGTCCCCTAGAACCTGGTGAGCAAGTCCTAAAGCGAAAAAGAAGGCTTCACAAGTTGGACGACCAGTGGGAAAGGGAACCCTACACCGTACTGCAGTCTGATCACGACAACCCGAAGGTGTGCGTGATCACCAAGGACGGAGGAGAAACCACTAGTACCGTCTCCAGAGACCATCTCAAAAGATGCCCCGAGCAACTCCGTAGTGCAGAAGAGGATCAGAGTGACCTTGAACCCGCAGAGGACAAGGAAGAAATGATCAGCACCGTTCTCGGAGAGTTCCCTCAGTCCTGGACTCGCATAAATGATGCCATAGTGGTACCCGTCCTGTATTTCCTGCAACCGGCACAGCAACAACCAACACCAGAGCCGGAAGGTGAAGAGGAGCAAGCGGTTCCAGAGGCAGAAGAGCCTGTACCAGCAGCCCAGGAGAGTCAACCCTCTGCTGACAGTGAGCCTGCCATGCCTGCGGTAAGCCAAAGGACCCACAGACAGCTGCCTTCCCTACCTGTACACCCAGCTGGTAGCTGTACCCCTAACGCTAGTGGGGAAAGCCAGGTTGGTCCACCACCAGACAGTGGGCTACGTAGGTCAACCAGGAGCACAAAGGGGCTGATACCCGCTCGCTGGAGAATATAGAGCGCACTAAAATTGTAAATAACCTTGTTGCCAAATGTTGAATTGTTTGCAAAGTTACATGCATGTTTGGTAATTCCGTGTTTCAGTTTCTTGCAGTTACTGTAAGGACTCACAGGTTATGGACTTTTTATAACCGGGACCTGGTATGGACTGCGTTCGGAGCCTAACCAAGGAATGAACTAAGACTGTGAAGGACTTGGGGTAGGACAGACCCCCACCTGGTTAAGGCTCCCCGTTGTATTGGTGATATGGACACCCGGTCACAGGCCACACTGTGACCTTAAGAACTCAATTTGTGCGTCGTCTGTCTATTAATGTCTATTAATGTTTTATTGTCTTTGTTTATTGTTTAGTCCCGGAGTACTAAATTTCACTAGGGGGGAATGTGTCACCCTGGCCTGGATGCCACAAAATGTATTAAAGCTGTGTCTGAGAGCAAGGGGGAGGTTCTCTAGTCAGGGGAACATTAGCATGCAATGCCTCCTGTCTCAGGCCAGTAGGGGGAGCTGGCTGCCCCTATAAAAGCTGGTGCTGGGGGCAGGGTTAGAGAGAACTGGATGGCCTGTCTCAGCATTGAGACTTGTCCCAGAGCAGAACAGGGACAGACAGTTGCACTGCACCTAAGAGGAAGTGTGGCAGGAGGAGAGCCACAAGCCAGAGACAAGAGGCGAAGAGAGCCTGTCTTGGCAGAAAGAGGACTTAATTTACCAGACTTTGGTGTCTGAGGCTGAGAGGATTCCACATCCCCCAGCAGAGAACCAGTCCGCAGGGGACTGTATATTCCTTGGCCTAAGAAGCCTGGAGGCCCTGCCACAACAGAAGGTACCAGTAAAGCCGTACAAGGCTGGGAGCAGAAAGGAACCCACGTTGCAGGCCATACAGGCGAGAATACACGGAAAGCTTGGAAACGTGGGCTGTTACCCTATCAGGAGGAGATAGCCAGAAGGAGCGCAGAAAGCACGGTAGGCCTACACCCTCACCCTGACCAGGGCCAATTTCCCCGTTGCTCTCAGACATCCAGGTCCCCCTCCTAGCCGGGACTGTTTATGGGTCAATTTACCTGTTCTAGTAAAGACCCTGGACTGCAACCTGTTGTCTGTGTGCTCCTTGCTTCTCCAGCACTATCAGCACTGGGACTCTCACCACCATCACTCCCACCATCCACTATACTGCCCTGGGGCCGCACTCTTCCCGTGGGGAGTCACACTACCCTAGCTGCACACCTCATCAGCCCCAGCGGTCGGCATGCAGCGGCGGTTCCTAATAACCGCAAATCCACGGGTGGCGTAGTCGGACATAAACATCAGCACATAACGGACTACCACTGGCCTGACCACCCTGAGCCACGAAACCGGGTTGCCACTACTACTCCCATCGTTCCCCTACTGCCCGGATCCGAGTACCCCACGGCCCAGGGGGCGAGTCACATCCACCAACGTCGCGTTGCACCACTGACTGTTCAGGAGTTGGCTGATGCTTTAGTCTAGGTCTGGGAGGAGATCCCACAGGAGACCATCCGCAACCTCATCAGGAGCATGCCCAGGCGTTGTAGGGAGGTCATACAGGCACGTGGAGGCCACACACAATACTGAGCTTTCATCTGTGAAGAGCAGAGGGCACCAGTGGCGACTTTGCCAATCCTGGTGTTCTGTGGCAAATGTCAAGCGTCCTGCTCGGTGTTGGGCTGTGAGCACAACCCCCATCTGTGGACATCGGGCCCTCATACCACCCTCATGGAGTCGGTTTCTAACCGTTTGTGCAGACACATGTGTAGCACCCTGAGGATTCGGCTGCTACAGGGGTATTGCACCTCAACCCAGAGGTGTGATATTCCACTCCCGGGTAAGGATGGAGTGTGGAACTGAGCCCAGAGAGCTGCATGCACTACACACATCCCATTTCCGAGGAACAGACCAACGGTACTCCCACTTAGAAATGTGCAGGTACGACCGAGTCTGTTCCTGGCTGGAGTGGGAGGGGGGTGGTACATCCCAGTAGTGTAGGGGCAGATAGGGGGAGCAGCCTGGGTAAAGCTAGGAGCTCATTGGGTGCTGGTCACCTGAGCTCACACATAGAGGGAGTATTTAAGGTGGGCACCATCTAAGATCAGGGTCAGTCAGTCAGTCAGCCACAGTCAGTCAGTCTGTGAGAAGTCAGAGGAGCCGAGCAGAGCAGCCCAAGGCCCAGAGAGAGAGAGGAGAGAGCAAGAAAGACCCAGAGGAGGGCTAAACAGAAGGAACTCTGAGACCCCAAGTACAACCCCAGGGTGAAGAGTTGGCAATAGGGTACCGGATCCCAAACTGGTGGGGGCAAAAGCACACCTCAGCCAGAGACCGGAGGCCGTGGGCAGGATCTGCCACAGCCACCCACCACATCCACCCTGAAGGCAAACCACGTGCAGGGTCAGGGAATCCAAGGCCAAGGGTCTCCCAACAGAAGGCCCGAGGGAGCTGGACCTAGGTGGATCCCTGGTGGGGACGGCCAGAAGAAAGGACAAGAAGGAGGGCTCAGGGACACGCTCCGGACTTGCTTGGGGGTTGGCCGAATCCAGGACCTGGTGGACGCAGCACGGCTCGGGTGGTCACTCAAGGCCGGAGTGACCGGAACATCTGCAGTAAGTAAACACCCTGAACTGCACAACCCGACTCTGTCTTTAATTCTCATCTACGCTGCACCACCACAACCCCCATCCTCTGCACCTGACCCCCTGAGGCTATACCCCTCCCGTTGGGGGTTATACTACCTAAGCTGCACCAACACCATCAGCCTCAGCGGACCCTGCTGCAGCGGCGGCCGTAGTGACCGCAATTCAACGGGTGGCGTAGTCGACATAAAGAACTTTAGTAACATCTGTAGGACTGCCACACACACTGAGCTTGACACCCTGGGCACGGACCGGGTCACAGCCACTCGGAGACTACAACCCCCATCTGATCCGGCTCCGGGTATTCCCCTGAAGATGGCCCAGGGGGCGCGTCAACTTTGGCGTAGTCGGCAGGATCACGTGCCCGCAACAACCGGGTACTGCGTGCCTGAAGAAAAGAACAAGTTTACCTCAAAAAGAAGTCTCCTGCCGGTCCCGGAGGGTCCCCGCCATCGGACTCCATCACAGGTCGATTCCCGCCGGTTGTCCGCCATTAACAGCTTTTTCCCGCCATCTGCAGAGTTTCCCGCCACTGGGAAGCGATTCCCGCCATTTCCGAAGATTTCCTGCCTTGGGGGAGCGGACGCCATTATGGGCGTGCCAGAGGGTGGCAAGAGGCCACCTCCCATCGTGGGCCAGGACCGAAAATGGCGCCAAAAGTGGAAACCGCCCCCACCAACAAAGACTGTGATGCTAGAGGTGTCTGTCAGCGTGAAAGAACTGCCCCTGGAGCTGACAATCACCAAGTGGCCCCGGGACCGCCCTCGAAGTGGGAGGACTGAGAACAAGAGAGCAAAGATGGGTGTCGCCTGGAGCAGTCTGGAGAGAGCGCACCCGGAGACAAGAAGCCTAGAGCTGAGTCCAGAAGAAGCTTACCCGGAGATGGGAGAAGAGCAGAGCAGCACCGGCCCGCTGGCCAGGAGCCTGCTGGAGACAACGGAAGGAGAGCAGAGCAGCACCGACCCGTTGGTCAGGAGCCTGCTAGAAGCAACGACCCCACTAGGCTTAGTGGAGGTCTTGGCACAGCTCCCCCGAGATCGGGAGTGTGCACAGACCGCGCTGGAGGGCCTCGCAAGGAGGATGGCCCGGGTGCAGCGGGAGACGTTGGCGGAGTGGAGCCGTGAGATGGCCCAGCAGACAAGAACCCGTCAGCGGAGCACGCCACCCGAGACGAGGAGACAGACCGCCTCTGAGGATGGCGCAGGAGGACTGAAGGCCGGAGACGGCGCCGAGAAGGGAGCCGAACGAAAGGAGGCAGGTAAAGGGGACGTCTATACCCCGAGCTGGGAAACCGCGTACCTGCCCCAGCTCCCCGTCGCAGAGCCCGAAGTATCCCCTGCCGTGCCCGTCGCTGCAACGTCACTGCCGCAGACTAGGCCTCAAACGGGAGCCGCGACCCCTGTGACGTCACACGCCTCGACCCCGAGCGTGACCAAGCAGGAAGTACCACCAGCCTGGTCGCAAGGCCTAGTACCCCCGGGCGCCGCAATACCAACAGCGCCCCCTACCTCCGCGGAGCCACCGGCCTGGTCGCAGGGCCAAGTAACACAGGGCGCCGCCGTTCTTACGGTGCCCTTCACTTTCCAGGTGCCCCAGGCCTGGCCGCAAGGCCTGGGCAACCCGGGCGCCGCCACCACCACAGCGCCCATAACACCAAGAGTACCGCACCTGGGTGAGGACCTGTTCGCCCAACATACGTGCCCGGATGGGCAGCCCTTCATATGGCCACCGGAGTTTCACCATCCCCGACTCCGGAAAGAGAGACCTCTAGATGAACCCCTGATCCCGGCTCCAAAGCCCGTCAAGAGGATCTCGCCCCCGCTAGAGGAGGCCCAGTTTGAGTGGGACCCCACCGGAGAAGATCTCATGGGGTTCACTCAGGAGACCCGGGCAGCTGCAGCGGAGCGTGCAGAGTGCTGCCGGCAACAGCTCGAGGTCTTTGAGAGGGAGCGGAGAGAGAGGCGGGTCCGGGAACAACAAGCCCAAATAAAGAGCGCGGAGCAGAAGAGCCGGGCCAGGAGGAGTCCCCGTGCAGCTCATGGTCCCCCTTCCACCGGGACTGTGATTAAGTTTAATATGCAGCACGGGTGGGGCTTCATCCGAGACCATCGCACCCCAGGTGACGTCTTCGTGACCAGGAGAGACGTTGAGTCCCACCTACCGGAGGGACACAGAGGTCGTGACCTTTACATCGGGGACGAGGTCACCTTCACCCGGCACAAGTGTGCCAAAGGACCCTACGCCCTCCATGTGCATCGCCTGACAGAGGAGGAGCTGCGGTGTGAGGAGGAGCAAGAGGACCCGGACGGGTCTGAAACAAGAACTGAAACTGTCCGCAAAGAAAGAGCAGGAGGACGCCGTCGTTGAGTACGGTAGAGAGAAGCTGTATATAGTTGCCCGTCGGGGCACAGTGAACTGTTGGCGCTAAAATAGTCCCCGTTGGGACCAGCCTGTGTGAACTGTTACCCGTATTTCCCTATTCCCACTGACCGAGGACTGAGAGCAGTCATTCCTCCCTAATACCTGGCCGAGGACTGAGAGCGGCCACCTACCCTTTGTAAATAGTTGCGCGTCCTAAAGCGCCCCCTACCGGTTTTATAGGAAAACCATTTTTCTAGAGAAACTGTTGCATTTTTCCCGGGCACACGTTGCATAGTGTCCGGAGGAGGAACAGAAGCGAGAAAAAGTCTACGAGAATGTTATTTATATGAAAAAGTTTTATTGATATATATTTATATAATGTTTTATATGATGTTTTATATGTTTATGCAAAAATTGTATGTTTTGGTGTTGTTTATATCTTACAGCCCAAGGACGTGCTGTGATTTACCAGGGGGGAATGTAGCACCCTGAGGATTCGGCTGCTACAGGGGTATTGCACCTCAACCCAGAGGTGTGATATTCCACTCCCGGGTAAGGATGGAGTGTGGAACTGAGCCCAGAGAGCTGCATGCACTACACACATCCCATTTCCGAGGAACAGACCAACGGTACTCCCACTTAGAAATGTGCAGGTACGACCGAGTCTGTTCCTGGCTGGAGTGGGAGGGGGGTGGTACATCCCAGTAGTGTAGGGGCAGATAGGGGGAGCAGCCTGGGTAAAGCTAGGAGCTCATTGGGTGCTGGTCACCTGAGCTCACACATAGAGGGAGTATTTAAGGTGGGCACCATCTAAGATCAGGGTCAGTCAGTCAGTCAGCCACAGTCAGTCAGTCTGTGAGAAGTCAGAGGAGCCGAGCAGAGCAGCCCAAGGCCCAGAGAGAGAGAGGAGAGAGCAAGAAAGACCCAGAGGAGGGCTAAACAGAAGGAACTCTGAGACCCCAAGTACAACCCCAGGGTGAAGAGTTGGCAATAGGGTACCGGATCCCAAACTGGTGGGGGCAAAAGCACACCTCAGCCAGAGACCGGAGGCAGTGGGCAGGATCTGCCACGGCCACCCACCACATCCACCCTGAAGGCAAACCACGTGCAGGGTCAGGGAATCCAAGGCCAAGGGTCTCCCAACAGAAGGCCCGAGGGAGCTGGACCTAGGTGGATCCCTGGTGGGGACGGCCAGAAGAAAGGACAAGAAGGAGGGCTCAGGGACACGCTCCGGACTTGCTTGGGGGTTGGCCGAATCCAGGACCTGGTGGACGCAGCACGGCTCGGGTGGTCACTCAAGGCCGGAGTGACCGGAACATCTGCAGTAAGTAAACACCCTGAACTGCACAACCCGACTCTGTCTTTAATTCTCATCTACGCTGCACCACCACAACCCCCATCCTCTGCACCTGACCCCCTGAGGCTATACCCCTCCCGTTGGGGGTTATACTACCTAAGCTGCACCAACACCATCAGCCTCAGCGGACCCTGCTGCAGCGGCGGCCGTAGTGACCGCAATTCAACGGGTGGCGTAGTCGACATAAAGAACTTTAGTAACATCTGTAGGACTGCCACACACACTGAGCTTGACACCCTGGGCACGGACCGGGTCACAGCCACTCGGAGACTACAACCCCCATCTGATCCGGCTCCGGGTATTCCCCTGAAGATGGCCCAGGGGGCGCGTCACATGCACATTTGTGGCCAGCTGGAGGTCATTTTGCAGGGCTCTGGCAGTGCTCCTCCTGTTCCTCCTTGCACAAAGGAGGAGGTAACGGTCCTGTTGCTGGGTTGTTGCCCTCCTATGGCTCCCTGCACATCTCCTGGTATCTGCTCCATGCTCTGGACACTGTGCTGACAGACACAGCTACACTTCTTGCAACAGCTCGCACTGATGTGCCATCCTGGATGAACGGCACTACCTGAGCAACTTCTGTGGGTTGTACTGTAGACACTGCCTAATGCTAATGTACCTCTAGGGGTGAGAGCAATGGCAAAATGAAAAAGTGACCAAAACATCAGCCAAAAAGAATGAGAACAGAGAAATGGTCTGTGGTCACCACCTGCAGAACCACTCCTTTATAGGGGGCATCTGGCTAATTGCCTATCATTTCTACCAGTTGTCTGCTCCATTTGCACAACAGCAGGAGAAATTGATTCACAATCCGTGTTGCTTCATAACTGGACAGGTAGATTTCACAGAAGTGTTATTGACTTGGAGTTGTGATGTTTAAGTGTTCCCTTTATTTTTTGAGCAGTGTGTGTATATATATAATATATTTACATATTTCTATTGATCATATTAAAATTGTACATATACACTGTGTTCCAAATTATTATGCAAATAATATTTTCTCAGATTTTCCCAAATTACCTATATGAATTGCAGTCATTGTAATTTTCCAGTCAATAACTATTAGAGTACAATTGAACGGTTTTTGTACAAACTGCCTATGATAACAGTATATTTTTTAAAAAATAAAAAACTCAAACTGCACTCAAAATGCATGTTCCAAATTATTATGCACAGCAGAGTTTTCAACCTTTTCATTTTAATAAAGAACAAAAAAATGGTCATTTTTGAAATTCTAAGCATTAGCAGGTTATTACAAACTGAAATCAAACAGTTTTCAACTCAAAACTTTATTCTAGGTGATGTTACATTTGCACATAGGACCCCTTGTTCGAAAGGAGCTTCTGAACTCTCTCGTCCATTGAATTTGTCAGGTTTTGGATGGTTTCTGCTTTAATTGTTGTGCATGAGGACAGAATACCCTCCCAGAGCTGTTGCTTAGATGTGAACTGCCTCCCGCCATCATAGACACTCCTTTTGATGATGCTCCAGAGGTTCTGAATGGGGTTGAGGTCAGGGGAGCATGGGGGCCACACCATAAGTTTGTCCCCTTTTATGCCCATAGCAGCCAGAGATGCAGATGTGTTATGTGCATCATGAGACGGTGCATTATCATGCATGAAATGATCTTGATGGTCCAGATGGATGGAGTGGAGGATGGCTGGTTGATGGACACCCCATGCAAACACGGCTACAGCGCCAACAAGGAGGAGGTGGAGTAATGTTTTGGGCTGGAATCATGGGGAGAGAGATTGTCGGCCCTTTTAGGATCCCTGAAGGGGTAAAGATGAACTCCATAATGTATGTTGAGTTTCTCAAACAGCACTTGCTTCCATGGTTCAAGAAGAAGAACCGTGCATTCCGCAGCAAGATCATTTTCATGCATGATAATGCCCCGTCTCATGCTGCACATAACACATCTGCATCTCTGGCTGCTATGGGCATAAAAGGGGACAAACTTATGGTGTGGCCCCCATGCTCCCCTGACCTCAACCCCATTGAGAACCTCTGGAGCATCATCAAAAGGAGTGTCTATGATGGCGGGAGGCAGTTCACATCTAAGCAACAGCTCTGGGAGGGTATTCTGTCCTCATGCAAAACAATTGAAGCAGAAACCATCCAAAACCTGACAAATTCAATGGACGAGAGAGTTCAGAAGCTCCTTTCGAACAAGCGGTCCTATGTGCAAATGTAACATCACCTAGAATAAAGTTTTGAGTTGAAAACTGTTTGATTTCAGTGTGTAATAACCTGCTAATGCTTATAATTTCAAAAATGACCATTTTTTTGTTCTTTATTAAAATTAAAAGGTTGAAAACTCTGCTGTGCATAATAATTTGGAACATGCATTTTGAGTGCAGTTTGAGTGTTTTATTTTTTTAAATATACTGTTATCATAGGCAGTTTGTACAAAAACCTTTCAATTGTACTCTAATAGTTATTTGACTGGAAAATTACAATGACTGCAATTCATATAGGTAATTTGGGAAAATCTGAGAAAATAATATTTGCATAATAATTTGGAACACAGTGTATACAGACCACAAAGTATGGCAGTATCAGCGATCAAGCAGACAAGGGCTGGAGAGAGCAGGAGAGACGCTAGAAAGACGCTCGAGAGAGAGAGCAGGAGAGATGCTCGAGATCAGGAGAGACGCTCGAGAGAGAGAGAGAGCAGGAGAGACGCTCAAGAGAGAGAGCAGGAGAGACGCTCGAGAGAGAGAGCAGGAGAGACGCTCGAGAGAGAGAGAGCAGGAGAGACGCTCGAGAGAGAGAGCAGGAGAGACGCTAGAAAGACGCTCGAGAGAGAGAGAGCAGGAGAGACGCTCGAGAGAGAGAGAGAGAGCAGGAGAGACGCTCAAGATCAGGAGAGACGCTCGAGAGAGAGAGCAGGAGAGACGCTCGAGAGAGAGAGCAGGAGAGACGCTCGAGAGAGAGCAGGAGGGACGCTAGAGAGAGAGAGCAGGAGAGACGCTCGAGAGAGAGAGAGCAGGAGAGACGCTCGAGAGAGAGCAGGAGAGACGCTCGAGAGAGAGAGAGCAGGAGAGACGCTAGAAAGACGCTCGAGAGAGAGAGAGCAGGAGAGACGCTCGAGAGAGAGAGCAGGAGAGACGCTCGAGAGAGAGCAGGAGAGACGCTCGAGAGAGAGAGCAGGAGAGACGCTCGAGAGAGAGAGAGCAGGAGAGACGCTCGAGAGAGAGAGAGCAGGAGAGACGCTTGAGAGAGAAAGCGCAGGAGAGACGCTCGAGAGAGAGAGCAGGAGAGACGCTCGAGAGAGAGAGAGCAGGAGAGACGCTCGAGAGAGAGAGCAGGAGAGACGCTCGAGAGAGAGAGCAGGAGAAACGTTCGAGAGAGATAGCAGGAGAGACGCTCGAGAGAGAGAGCAGGAGAGACGCTCGAGAGAGAGAGCAGGAGAGGCGCTCGAGAGAGAGAGAGAGCAGGAGAGACGCTCGAGAGAGAGAGCAGGAGAGACGCTCGAGAGAGAGAGAGAGCAGGAGAGACGCTCGAGAGAGAGAGCAGGAGAGACGCTCGAGAGAGAGAGAGCAGGAGAGATGCTCGAGAGAGAGAGAGCAGGAGAGACGCTAGAGAGAGAGAGACGCTCGAGAGAGAGAGCAGGAGAGACGCTCAAGAGAGAGAGAGCAGGAGAGACGCTCGAGAGAGAGAGAGACGCTCGAGAGATTGAGCAGGAGAGAAGCTCGAGAGAGAGAGCAGGAGAGACGCTCGAGAGAGAGCAGGAGAGACGCTCGAGAGAGAGCAGGAGAGACGCTCGAGAGAGAGCAGGAGAGACGCTCGAGAGAGAGAGCAGGAGAGACGCTCGAGAGAGAGAGAGCAGGAGAGATGCAAGAGAGAGAGAGACGCTTGAGAGAAAAAGCAGGAGAGAAGCTCGAGAGAGAGAGCAGGAGAGAAGCTCGAGAGAGAGAGCAGGAGAGACGCTCGAGAGAGAGAGCAGGAGAGACGCTCGAGAGAGAGAGAGAGCAGGAGAGACGCTCGAGAGAGAGAGCAGGAGAGACGCTCGAGAGAGAGCAGGAGAGACGCTCGAGAGAGAGAGAGCAGGAGAGACGCTCGAGAGAGAGAGCAGGAGAGACGCTCGAGAGAGAGAGCAGGAGAGACGCTCGAGAGAGAGAGCAGGAGAGACGCTCGAGAGAGAGAGAGCAGGAGAGACGCTCGAGAGAAAGAGCAGGAGAGAAGCTAGAGAGAGAGAGCAGGAGAGACGCTCGAGAGAGAGCAGGAGAGATGCTCGAGAGAGAGAGCAGGAGAGACGCTCGAGAGAGAGAGCAGGAGAGACGCTCGATAGAAAGCAGGAGCAACTGTCAATCACTTCATCACTATATGACTCAGTAATGATACCTATAGCATATTACTCAGGGTGACAACATGGCAGGTCACAGAGTTACTTTCATGATCTAGATTTGCTAAATTGGAGACATATCATGATACAGAGCCCATGTCCATGACTTATGTCAGCTCCAAAGTGAAATATGTATTGAAAAAAATAAAAAAAAAATTATATATATACACACACATATACATACACTGCTCAAAAAAATAAAGGGAACACTCAAATAACACATCCTAGATCTGAATGAATGAAATATTCTCATTGAATACTTTGTTCTGTACAAAGCTGAATGTGCTGATAACAAAATCACATAAAAATCATCAATGGAAATCAAATTTATTAACTAATGGAGGCCTGGATTTGGAGCCACCCCCAAAATTAAAGTGGAAAAACACACTACAGGCTGATCCAACTTTGATGTAATGTCCTTAAAACAAGTCAAAATGAGGTTCAGTATTGTGTGCGGCCTCCACGTGCCTGTATGACCTCCCTACAACGCCTGGGCATGCTCCTGATGAGGTGGTCTCCTGTGGGATCTCCTCCCAGACCTGGACTAAATCATCCGCCAACTTCTGGAAAGTCTATGGTGCAACGTGACGTTGGTGGATGGAGCGAGACATGATGTCCCAGATGTGCTCAATCGGATTCAGGTCTGGGGAACGGGTGGGACAGTCCATAGCTTCAATGCCTTCATCTTGCAGGAACTGCTGACACACTCCAGCCACATGAGGTCTGGCATTGTCCTGCATTAGGAGGAACCCAGGGCCAACCGCACCAGCATATGGTCTCACAAGGGGTCTGAGGATCTCATCTCGGTACCTAATGGCAGTCAGGCTACGTCTGGCGAGCACATGGAGGGCTGTGCGGCCCTCCAAAGAAATGCCACTCCACACCATTACTGACCCACTGCCAAACCGGTCATGCTGAAGGATGTTGCAGGCAGCAGATCGCTCTCCGCGGCGTCTCCAGACTCTGTCATGTCTGTCACATGTGCTCAGTGTGAACCTGCTTTCATCTGTGAAGAGCACAGGGCGCCAGTGGCGACTTTGCCAATCCTGGTGTTCTGTGGCAAATGCCAAGCGTCCTGCACAATGTTGGGATGTGATCACAACCCCCATCTGTGGACGTCGGGCCTTCATACCACCCTCATGGAGTCGGTTTCTAACCGTTTGTGCAGACACATGAACATTTGTGGCCTGCTGGAGGTCATTTTGCAGGGCTCTGTCAGTGCTCCCCCTGTTCCTCCTTGCACAAAGGCGGAGGTAGCGGTACTGCTGCTGGGTTGTTGCCCTCCTACGGCCCCCTCCTTGTCTCCTGGTGTACTGGCCTGTCTCCTGGTAGCACCTCCAGCCTCTGGACACTACGCTGACAGACACAGCAAACCTTCTTGCCACAGCTCGCACTGATGTGCCATCCTGGATGAGCTGCACTACCTGAGCAACTTCTGTGGGTTGTAGAGTCCGTCTCATGCTACCACGAGTGTGAAAGCATAACCAACATTCAAAAGTGACCAAAACATCTGCCAGAAAGCATTGGTACTGAGATGTGGTCTGTGGTCCCCACCTGCAGAATCAATCCTTTGAGGGTGTCTTGATAATTGCCAATAATTTCCATCTATTGTCTATTCCATTTGCACAACAGCATGTGAAATTGATTGTCAATCAGTGTCATTTCCTAAGTGGACAGTTTGATGCACTTGGAGTTATATTCTGTTGTTTAAGTGTTCCCTTTATTTTTTTGAGCAGTGTATATATACAGTACAGACCAAAAGGTGGACACACCTTCTCATTTAAAGATTTATCTGTATTTTCATGACTAAGAAAATTGTACATTCACACTGAAGGCATCAAAACTATGAATTAACACATGTGGAATTATATACTTAACAAAAACGTGTGAAACAACTGAAAATATGTCTTCTATTCTAGGTTCTTCAAAGTAGCCACCTTTTGGTTTGATGGCTGCTTTGCACACTCTTGGCATTCTCTTGATGAGCTTCAAGAGGTAGTCACCGGAAATGGTTTTCACTTCACAGGTGTGCCCAGTCAGGTTTAATAAGTGGGATTTCTTGCCTTATAAATGGGGTTGGGACCATCACTTGTGTTGTGCAGAAGTCTGGTGGATACACAGCTGATAGTCCTACTGAATAGACTGTTAGATGCTTTTTTCTTGCCATCATACAAATTCTAAGTAAAGAAAAACGAGTGGCCATCATTACTTTAAGAAATGAAGGTCAGTCAGTCCGAAAAATTGTGAAAACTTTGAAAGCGTCCCCAAGTGCAGTTGCAAAAACCATCAAGCGCTACAAAGAAACTGTCTCACATGAGGACTGCCCCAGGAAAGGAAGACCAAGAGTCACCTCTGCTTCTGAGGATAAGTTTATCCGAGTCACCAGCCTCAGAAATCGCAGGTTAACAGCAGCTCAGATTAGAGACCAGGTCAATGCCACACAGAGTTCTAGCAGCAGAAACATCTCTTCAACAACTGTTAAGAGGAGACTTTGTGCAGCAGGCCTTCATGGTAAAATAGCTGCTAGGAAACCACTGCTAAGGACAGGCAACAAGCAGAAGAGACTTGTTTGGGCTAAAGAACACAAGGAATGGACATTAGACCAGTGGAAATCTGTGCTTTGGTCTGATGAGTCCAAATTTGAGATCTTTGGTTCCAACCACCGTGTCTTTGTGCGATGCATAAAAGGTGAACGGATGGACTCTACATGCCTGGTTCACACAGTGAAGCATGGAGGAGGAAGAGTGATGGTGTGGGGGTGCTTTGCTGGTGACACTGTTGGAGATTTATTCAAAATTGAAGGCATACTGAACCAGCATGGCTACCACAGCATCTGGCAGCGGCATGCTATTCCATCCGGTTTGCGTTTAGTTGGACCATCATTTATTTTTCAAAAGGACAATGACCCCAAACACACCTCCAGGCTGTGTAAGGGCTATTTGACCAAGAAGGCGAGTGATGGGGTGCTACGCCAGATGACCTGGCCTCCACAGTCACCAGACCTGAACCCAATCGAGATGGTTTGGGGTGAGCTGGACCGCCGAGTGAAGGCAAAAGGGCCTACAAGTGCTAAGCATCTCCGGGAACTCCTTCAAGATTGTTGGAAGACCATTTCCGGTGACTACCACTTGAAGCGCATCAAGAGAATGCCAAGAGTGTGCAAAGCAGTCATCAATGCAAAAGGTGGCTACTTTGAAGAACCTAGAATATAAGACATATTTTCAGTTGTTTCACACTTTTTTGTTAAGTATATATTTCCACATGTGTTAATTCATAGTTTTGATGCCTTCAGTGTGAATGTACAATTTTCATAGTCATGAAAATACATAAAAAATCTTTAAATGAGGTGTGTCCAAACTTTTGGTCTGTACTGTACACACACACACACACACACACACACACACACACATATATATATACATACACGCCCGCAGTAGGGAAAATAAGTATTTGATACACTGCCGATTTTGCAAGCTTTCCCACCTACAAAGAATGGAGAGGTCTGTCATTTTTATCATAGGTACACTTCAACTGTGAGAGACAGAATCTAAAAATAAAATCCAAAAACAAAATCACATTGTATGATTTTTAAATAATTAAATCGCATTTCATTGCATGAAATAAGTATTTGATCACCTACCAACCAGCAAGAAATCTCGCTCTCACAGACCTGTTAGTTTTTCTTTCAGAAGCCCTCCTACTCTGCACTCCTCACCTGTATTTATTGTACCTGTTTGAACTCGTTACCTGTATAAAAGACACCTGTCCACACACTCAATCAATCACACTCCAACCTATCCACCATGGTTAAGACCAAAGAGCTATCTAAGGACACCAGGGACAAAATTGTAGACCTGCTCCAGGCTGGGATTGGCTACAGGACAATATGCAAGCAGCTTGGTGAGAAAGCAACAACTGTTGGCACAATTATTAGAAAACGGAAGAAACACAAGATGACTGTCAATCTTCCTCGGTCTGGGGCTCCATGCAAGATCTCGACCCGTGGGATAAGGATGATTCTGAGAAAGGTCAGGAATCAGCCCAGAACTACACAGGAGGACCTGGTCAATGACCTGAAGAGAGCCGAGACTACAGTCTCAAACATTACCATTAGTAACACACTATGCCGTCATGGATTAAACTCCTGCAGGGCACGCAAGGTCCCCTGCTCACGCCAGCACATGTCCAGGCCCGTTTGAAGTTCGCCATTGACCATCTGGGTGATCCAGAGGAGGCATGGGAGAGGGTCATGTGGTCAGATGAGACCAAAATAGGACTTTTTGGTATCAACTCCACTTGACGTGTTTGGAGAAAGAAGAAGGATGAGTACAACCCCAAGAACACCGTCCCAACTGAGAAGCATGCTGGGGAAACCTTATACTTTGGGGGTGCTTTTCTGCAAAGGGGACAGGACAACTGCACCCAGCAACAGTCCCGAAACTTGAAAGATCTGGAGAAGATCTGTATGGAGGAGTGGTCCAAAATTCCTGCTGCAGTGTCTGCAAACTTGGTCAAGAACTACAGGAAACGTCTGACCTCTGTAATTGCAAACAAAGGTTTCCGTACCAAATATTAAGATCTGTTTTTCTATTGTATCAAATAATTAATTTGCATAATTGCATGAAATAAGTATGTAAAAATTATAAAATGTTATTTTCTGTTTTTTATTTTTAGATTCTGTCTCTCACAGGTGAAGTGTACCTACGATAAAAATTACAGCCCTCTCCATTCTTTGTAGGTGGGAAAACTTGCAAAATCGTCAGTGTATCCAATACTTACTTTCCCCACTGTATATACTTTGTTCCTAAAAAAGAAAAAACCCACCGGTCTTCTATGTGAACATAACAAAGACTATAACTAAAAATCTTATATATTAAAAAAAAAAACTAAAACAAGGTTGACCACATTTTCTTATGGTATTTTTATCTGAAACTTCCTTGGAAAATTCACTGGAAATATCAGAAATGTCTGAAGTGGGGACCTCAATGTAAGACCCCCACCCATTAGATGTAAGGTGGCTCCCAAACCTCACGTGTCGATGCAGCACAGCCATCTGCAGCCACATTTTACGTAGAGCACACGCAGAACTGGGTCATTAACACATACATTAATCCTTTCATTTCGTTCTCCTCTGCTGAAGATGTGTTTGACAAAGACCTCATCTACCAAAATAAAGAGGTGTATTCCCTATGAACTAACAATACCGTGGCATCTCTTCTTCCCAGGTCCTCTGCGTTGTGTCAATCTTCTGGAAATGTGTGGATACATTGACAACTGGCCACTGCCAGGCCCCTGGTCGTAGTGATTATGCCTACTGTCCAAACTGATTAGACATGGACAAGGAGTAAGGTAACACCCCATTGTCAATTAGATGTAAGGCTATGTTCACACTAGGCGTTTTTTCACTACACATTACTTTCAATGGGTGAAATACACTGAAAGAAGTGACGTGCTCTATTCAGCAAAAAACAATGCAAATCACAAAATACTGATCATACAAAAACCAGGGTGTGAGCATGAGATTTCTGAAATCTCATAGACTTTGCTTGTACTGTAAAACACAGCTGAAAATTTGCATTAAAAAAACGCTGAAAAAAACGCGATGTGTGAACATAGCCTTCAAAGGCACTGCACAGTGGTCTGAAACACAAATTCTGCACATTTGTGATTTTATAGGGTTTATAAGATTACTAAAACAGACGTGTCAGGAGACCACACAGATCCACTTTATAAAAACAAAAACACCTCAGTCATTGAAAGGTTAAATTACAACATTCCTAAGTCCAGTGCTCAAAATCTCCCAAGTCTCCTTACATTATGTAGTAAAGGACAGGTGACATTGGGGCCTTGCTTGTCCACCAGGTGATGTCTTATCGGTGGAAAGACTGTGATGAGAGGTTTGTCTTGAGGAAATTGTGGCGGAAGTAAACTGCAATAAAAACAAAGTATTAGAGCAAGACGCGGGATACATGACTGCAGCCTACAGAAACGTGACAGGTCCGGGGAAAATACCCAACAGCCTCATCTCATCTCAATGGAAAATCCATTTAGGTGGCACGTAGCGTAAGGCATAAAGGGACGTCAGCACCTTGACATATGATCGTAATGGTGTTATAAGAGATCTGATGAGTCCATCATGACAAATCTAGTGTGGAAAACATATGCAAATCCGTCTGGAAGTGCACTGGGGCGTATCACTGCACTTAGACAGCTCCTTTCAAGTGCACGGACACGCCCCTCTGCACTCCCACACCAATCTGCAGACACTCCATTTCCTTTTGACTGGCACATCGGAGCTCTGCAAAAAAAAAAAGGATAATTTTTCTGGGGAGGGACAATCGACGATACTGTTCTACGACTACTTCCATATGTAAAAGGAAGCTGAGAGGACCCTATAAGCCTCCATATTGATTTAAAGTGATTTCTTATTAGTAGCAATTAAACAACTTGCATTAATACACATCATCTATAGTGACGTCATGAGCCGCCAAGCAACATCATTTAATGGCTCCAGTGCTACAAGACATGACTATGGATGACAAGTCATTGTAGGGTACCGATTACACGCGGTGGGGTCTATCAACAGCATGGGACAAAGATATTCTAGAAGTACCTAATATGGTCTGCTTTCTTTAAGGGGTTGCCCACTACCTTGATATTGATCACTTACCCATTGGATAGGTCATTAATATGGAATCAGTGGGGGCAGGGGTGGATTAAGAGTAGTAAGGGCCCCGGGCAGTTTAGAAGGCGCGCCCCCCCCCCACACCTGATTTATCACGTGACATGTCACATGATCCCCTGTGATAGATCATGTGATAGTTCACGGGAAATTAATTTGGCATAATATTAATTGTGCTGCCTCATCTGAGAGCAGCACAATATTTGGGCAGATACCCTGATTCCAGCGATGTGTCACTTTTTCAGCTGCTTGTTGTCATTTTGAGAAAATCACCGTTTTATCTGCTGCAGATCTAGCAGCTCTCTGAATGCTGCGCTCTGTATAGCCCCACCCACACCACTGATTGGCAGCTTTCTGCCCATGCTCAGTGTACACAGAAATCTACTGATCAGTGATGGGGGTGGGGTCCTACAGAACTTACTAGTCATCTAGTAATAATTACCTTCTGACAAATCAATGATTTTATCAAAACAACACTAAGCAGCCCAGTAAGTGACACATTACTGGAATCAGTGCCTCTAACCCTACATTATGCTGCTCTCAGATTAGGTGGCAAAAACCTGATGACAGATTCCCTTTAAAGGAGCTGTAAAGACAAAAAAGTTTGTATTAAAAAAAATACAAGCCATTTGTGAAATTAACTTTTTTTCATTGTTAATTCACATTAGACTGTATCTTCAACACTTTTGTCAGCAGGTCTTATTACAGACTCTGAATAGGGCAGCTCTCTCCCTCTCCCTCAGCAGAAAGTCACAGCATGGTTAAAAAACGGGATCTTTTATGATTTTCTCATAATAAATAAAAAAGGACATGCAAGTCCTCCAAACTATTTTCCCTTTCTCTATAGGCGAGGTCCTAAATCTTTCTTGTTCTTTAGTTGATCACATGTCAAAAATGCAAAGCATTTACTATGAACTCGCCTAAAAAAATATACACTTGGAGAGTAATATCATCATCTGCATGTAAATATTCCTTGACTCTAAGGGCTCGCTCACACTGTCGTATAACACGGCCGAATGCTATGTGATGTTTTATCGGATAGGACTCGGCCCTATGTTATACTATGGGACAGTGCGATTATTGGCATGAGAAAATAATCTCATTCGATATTCGGACCATGTGCACCCATACAAGTCTATGGGTGCACGTAAAACATTAGACTGCACTCGGATGTCATCCAAGTGCAGTCCGATGAACACTCACAGAGACTATGGAGAAGATGGAGAAATTAAGTTCTCCATCTTCTCCATATCTGCGCTGCGAGAGAATCGGATCACACTCAGTTGAAGCTCTGACAGAGTTTGAGCCCAGTGTCATTAGCATAATTG
>NW_027362827.1:2335000-2337500 GCF_046119375.1 Phyllobates terribilis | reverse complement strand
GATGTAAGGGCAGAAACCTGATTCCAGAAATGTGTCCCTTATTTCGCTGCAGTTTTGATAAATTTTAGTTTTATCTACTGCAGATCTAGCAGTGCTCTGAATGCTGAGCTCCATATAACCGGCTGCACCACTGATTGGCAGCTTTCTGTGTACACTGTGCATAGGCAGAAGGCTGCTATACAGACCTTGTGAAAAATGAGAAAAGAGAAAGGGAGAAAAAGCGCGCCATGTACCACCTGAGGAAGATAGTTCACTATCGAAACGCTTTGTGGAAAGGGCTCATTAAATTTATTTTTTAGTCCTAAAATTTTTTTCACTTCTAGTGTTCATTCTTTTAGCGCCCTATAGACCGCTTTTTTATTTAATTTGGACCACTCCTGAAAAATGAGGGATACCTGGTTGCAGGTTTACTAGTCTTCTAGTCACAACCTCCTACTGATAAAACAAAGATTTTATCAAAACACCAGCAAGCAGCCCAGAAAGTGACACATCGCTGGAATCAGGGTCTCTGTCTCTACATCATGCTGCTCTCGGAATATATGGCAAAAACCAAGTGACAGATTCCCTTTAAGCTCTCATCTCTAGTGATCAGGACCCTAGAATTTTCTTCTGAGGTGGGTTTCCCTTTAGCTCTGCACCTACCTAGCGTCACTGCATGGCTGCGGAAATAAAAAAATAAAAAAATAAATCTTTCTGAATTCTGAAGAGAAGGAGCAGTTGTGGAGTGTCAATGTGGCACCCCAGGGGTCTGGTTTCCACAGTAATGTAATGTTATGTCTGAGAGCAGGTGGGAGGTCCTTTGGTCAGAGATCCTGTGCATGCCACACCTCCTGCCCAGTCTTGGGAGGGGAAGAACTTCCCCTATGTAAACCCGGGGCTGAAGCAGGGTTAGTCAGTCAAGGAGAGTAGAGAAAGAGAAGCAGCATAGGAAGAAACAGCAGAAGCTCAGTGGGAGCAATACTACTACAAGCCAGGGGCTGGCAGCTGCAGAGCTCGCCCTGACTGAGAAGATTTCTTACCGGACCCGGCGTCCGAGGCTGTGGGGACTAACTCTGACCCAGCAGCAGAAGCCGACCGGCAGGGGATTTCAGGTCCTCAGGCCCAGAAACCCGAAGGCACGGTCACACGCGTGGGACCAGCACCGCCATCGTGGAGAGGAAGCCATTAGAAGGCCCCGAGTCACCGGCCATACGGGTGAGCACCACACGGTACACTCAGGGACGTGGGCTACTTATATCCGCTTCTAGCAAGGTAGCCAGAAGAGTACAGTCAGTTTGGGAGGCCTACAACTCCGCCTGGCCAGGGGAGATCCCATCTGCTCAAGGACTGACCAGGCCCCGTTCGCTAGCAAGTACTCCGGGAGGGTCTATCGTTGTTACCAGTAAAGACCCTGAATTACACCGCACCGTCTCTGAGTGGTTCCTGCTACCCCCATCATCCACATCTGCTGCCCTGAGGCCATACCCCTCCCGTTGGGGGTTATACCATCTACGCTGCACCATCCATCCACCGGCCTCAGCGGACTGTCCTGCAGCGGCAGCTCCATAGCTGCATTCAACGGGTGGCGTAGTCGTACACATCTACCGCTGATACATCGCCGCTCAGTTTGACTCCCTGGGCACGGACCGGGTCCCCGCCACGAGACTACAACCCTCAAGCGATCCGGCTCCGGGTAAGCTCCCGCGTGCGCAACGCAGCGCGACACAGGCCCAGGGGCGCGTCAACTTTGGCGTAGTCGGCAGGATTTCGTGCCCGCAACCACCGGGTACTGCGTGCCTGAAAAAGAGACTTTTCAAACTTACCTGTGGTGAAGATTCCCGCCATCCGGCGCCATCTTCAGCCTTCTTCCCGCCATCGGTGAAGTTTCCCGCCATCCGGCGCCATCTTCTGCCTTCTTCCCGCCATCCGTGGAGTTTTCCCGCCATTGGACGCCATCTTGAGGACGCCGCGCGGGAAGAAGAGGGGCGTGGACTCCGAAAGCGCGCGAGAACTGAAGCCCCGCCTCAAGTCCGGACGTTGCGTAAGGTCCTGGAAGGAGCCCAGCAGACGCCGACGTCACAGGAGCGCGACGGAAGGTCCTCAACCCTGACGATCCTTTACGGACATAGCATTAGAGTCATTTATGCTGCACTTATAGAAGATGCTAAAGAATTACACTACAGTTTTTTTAATACAATTTTCTTTTCTTTTTTAAAGCAATACTTTACTCACCCTCTCTGGGTCTAATGCAGAGTGTCACCTATTTGTCACATTGACAGCGCTGCAGCCAGTCAGTGAGTTCAGTGACTCTGAGCAAGTAGTGCCGTTAACTCGGGCAAAGCTGCTGATCTCAGTTATTGGTTGCAGCGCTGTCGACGTGAGGCCAAAGGACAGTAACAGACACTGGGAGCAGTGGCAGAGACCCTGTGCTGGACCCAAGGAAGGTGACTAGTGCACAGTTACAAAAAAAAAAACAGCTGCACCAACGGGTTAAAGGAAAATCCCTTTAACCCTCAACTGG
>NW_027362827.1:2262500-2330000 GCF_046119375.1 Phyllobates terribilis | reverse complement strand
AGCCCCCAGAAACCGCAGGAGGGATCAAAGAAAAAGCTGCTTAGTGAATATTGAAGCCAAGAGGATTATCTAAATACATCTCTGTCCGTTTGCAGTCTGCTCCCTTTGCTGCTGAGATCTGCCCCCCAAAGTCGGAGGAGCATTTTCAGATGCAGATCTTTAGTGTGAGACTTTGATAGAATGTGCCAAATACGGCACTCACTATCACAGACTCACACTTAGCATTTACCAGGTAGGGGTGGCTCGCTTCTTGGGGTGCTGCTCCTCAGGGAAATGGCATACATACACATGTGAGGAGTCCCTTAAAAGGGGAGAGCGAGTGCTACAAAGTGTTTATCTCTGATTTTCTATTGGACCTTCAGAACCGGAGCAAACAGTACCAATTTTAGACATGCCTTGTACTGGAACCACTCTTGCTATGAACAAGTGCCACCATTCATTGTGTAGTTCTACTTGAGCTCTGTAAGCACTGCAAGTTTGGGCCATCTTGGACCTTCACAAGTCGAGATGTCAGCACTGGAAAGTGGGTAACCTCATTTAGCAGACATGGGCCGCCTGGTCAGAGGGGGATCACGGCTCTCGGGGTGCTGCTCCTCGGTACAAGATGCCTCTCACATAGGATGTGAATCCCTGGAAAGCTGACGGTCCAGTCTACAAAACGTATATCTTGGATTGTTTATCGGATCCACGGTTCCGGAAAAATCCAGGTGAAATTGAGATAGGGAAATGCCATTGATTCCTACCATTGACTTAACATGGTGCTGGGGGTGCCCTCTTCCAATTTTTTCCAACTTTTTTTCAATTTTCCCCTCGTGGGATATATATTTTACCCACACATTTGGAACCCTCCTGGGATGCCCTCTAACATATTATTCCCTCATTTAGCGGAGATTTTCACAAAAAATTACATTTTCAAAAAAGTTAGAAAATTACACTAATCAATTTGAGGCTAATGAAATATAATGTCCAGCACTGTCAGGGGGGGGGGGGTAATGGGCCATAACCCCTGGAGGTCATTTCGGGCATAAGACACCTTAATGCCCGCACCTCTGATAGTGGAAGTGACCCAGGGTCTAAAAAACGGCAAAGTCCCTTGATTTTGAGTAAATCCGGTTAATTAGCAGAACATGGTACAGATGTTAACCGGATGTACCCAAAGTTTATTCACCTTAATCCCGTTAATTAGCAGAACATGGTACAGATGATAACCGGATTTACCCAAAGTTTATTGACCCCATTCCAGACAAATATCAGAAAATTGGCAAAAACGACTAAGTATGAAGGACTCATCGGGCAAATCGCTCTGGAACTGAAATCGGATGCGCGCACTGACATGCTGCCCTCTCTGGAAGTCTGACACAAGTTGGAAAATTTTCTAAGTCCACAAAAAAATTTTTTTCCAACTTTTTTTCAATTTTCCCCTCGTCGGATATATATTTTACCCACACATTTGGAACCCTCCTGGGATGCCCTCTAACATATTATTCCCTCATTTAGCGGAGATTTTCACAAAAAATTACATTTTCAAAAAAGTCAGAAAATTACACTAATCAATCTGAGGCTAATGAAATATAATGTCCAGCACTGTCAGGGGGGGGGGGGGTAATGGGCCATAACCCCTGGAGGTCATTTCGGGCATAAGACACCTTAATGCCCGCACCTATGATAGTGGAAGTGACCCAGGGTCTAAAAAACAGCAAAGTCCCTTGATTTTGAGTAAATCCGGTTAATTAGCAGAACATGGTACAGATGTTAACCGGATGTACCCAAAGTTTATTCACCCTAATCCCGTTAATTAGCAGAACATGGTACAGATGATAACCGGATTTACCCAAAGTTTATTGACCCCATTCCAGACAAATATCAGAAAATTGGCAAAAATGACTAAGTATGAAGGACTCATCGGGCAAATCGCTCTGGAACTGAAATCGGATGCGTGGACTGACATGCTCCCCTCTCTGGAAGTCTGACACAAGTTGGAAAATTTTCTAAGTCCACAAAAAAAAATTTTTCCAACTTTTTTTCAATTTTCCCCTCGTGGGATATGTATTTTACCCACACATTTGGAACCCTCCTGGGATGCCCTCTAACATATTATTCCCTCATTTAGCGGAGATTTTCACAAAAAATTACATTTTCAAAAAAGTCAGAAAATTACACTAATCAATCTGAGGCTAATGAAATATAATGTCCAGCACTGTCAGGGGGGGGGGGGGGGTAATGGGCCATAACCCCTGGAGGTCATTTCGGGCATAAGAAACCTTAATGCCCGCACCTCTGATAGTGGAAGTGACCCAGGGTCTAAAAAACGGCAAAGTCCCTTGATTTTGAGTAAATCCGGTTAATTAGCAGAACATGGTACAGATGTTAACCGGATGTACCCAAAGTTTATTCACCCTAATCCCGTTAATTAGCAGAACATGGTACAGATGATAACCGGATTTACCCAAAGTTTATTGACCCCATTCCAGACAAATATCAGAAAATTGGCAAAAACGACTAAGTATGAAGGACTCATCGGGCAAATCGCTCTGGAACTGAAATCGGATGCGCGCACTGACATGCTCCCCTCTCTGGAAGTCTGACACAAGTTGGAAAATTTTCTAAGTCCACAAAAAAAATTTTTTCCAACTTTTTTTCAATTTTCCCCTCGTGGGATATATATTTTACCCACACATTTGGAACCCTCCTGGGATGCCTTCTAACATATTATTCCCTCATTTAGCGGAGATTTTCACAAAAAATTACATTTTCAAAAAAGTCAGAAAATTACACTAGTCAATCTGAGGCTAATGAAATATAATGTCCAGCACTGTCAGGGGGGGGGGGGTAATGGGCCATAACCCCTGGAGGTCATTTCGGGCATAAGACACCTTAATGCCCGCACCTCTGATAGTGGAAGTGACCCAGGGTCTAAAAAACGGCAAAGTCCCTTCATTTTGAGTAAATCTGGTTAATTAGCAGAACATGGTACAGATGTTAACCGGATGTACCCAAAGTTTATTCACCCTAATCCCGTTAATTAGCAGAACATGGTACAGATGATAACCGGATTTACCCAAAGTTTATTGACCCCATTCCAGACAAATATCAGAAAATTGGCAAAAACAACTAAGTATGAAGGACTCATCGGGCAAATAGCTCTGGAACTGAAATCGGATGCGCGCACTGACATGCTCCCCTCTCTGGAAGTCTGACACAAGTTGGAAAATTTTCTAAGTCCACAAAAAAAAATTTTTCCAACTTTTTTTCAATTTTCCCCTCGTGGGATATATATTTTACCCACACATTTGGAACCCTCCTGGGATGCCCTCTAACATATTATTCCCTCATTTAGCGGAGATTTTCACAAAAAATTACATTTTCAAAAAAGTCAGAAAATTACACTAATCAATCTGAGGCTAATGAAATATAATGTCCAGCACTGTCAGGGGGGGGGGGTAATGGGCCACAACCCCTGGAGGTCATTTCGGGCATAAGACACCTTAATGCCCGCACCTCTGATAGTGGAAGTGACCCAGGGTCTGAAAAACGGCAAAGTCCCTTCATTTTGAGTAAATCTGGTTAATTAGCAGAACATGGTACAGATGTTAACCGGATGTACCCAAAGTTTATTCACCCTAATCCCGTTAATTAGCAGAACATGGTACAGATGATAACCGGATTTACCCAAAGTTTATTGACCCCATTCCAGACAAATATCAGAAAATTGGCAAAAACAACTAAGTATGAAGGACTCATCGGGCAAATAGCTCTGGAACTGAAATCGGATGCGCGCACTGACATGCTCCCCTCTCTGGAAGTCTGACACAAGTTGGAAAATTTTCTAAGTCCACAAAAAAAAATTTTTCCAACTTTTTTTCAATTTTCCCCTCGTGGGATATATATTTTACCCACACATTTGGAACCCTCCTGGGATGCGTTCTAACATATTATTCCCTCATTTAGCGGAGATTTTCACAAAAAATTACATTTTCAAAAAAGTCAGAAAATTACACTAATCAATCTGAGGCTAATGAAATATAATGTCCAGCACTGTCGGGGGGGGGGGGGGGGTAATGGGCCATAACCCCTGGAGGTCATTTCGGGCATAAGACACCTTAATGCCCGCACCTCTGATAGTGGAAGTGACCCAGGGTCTAAAAAACAGCAAAGTCCCTTGATTTTGAGTAAATCCGGTTAATTAGCAGAACATGGTACAGATGTTAACCGGATGTACCCAAAGTTTATTCACCCTAATCCCGTTAATTAGCAGAACATGGTACAGATGATAACCGGATTTACCCAAAGTTTATTGACCCCATTCCAGACAAATATCAGAAAATTGGCAAAAACGACTAAGTATGAAGGACTCATCGGGCAAATCGCTCTGGAACTGAAATCGGATGCGCGCACTGACTTGCTCCCATCTCTGGAAGTCTGACACAAGTTGGAAAATTTTCTAAGTCCACAAAAAAATTTTTTTCCAACGTTTTTTCAATTTTCCCCTCGTGGGATATATATTTTACCCACACATTTGGAACCCTCCTGGGATGCCCTCTAACATATTATTCCCTCATTTAGCGGAGATTTTCACAAAAAATTTAATTTTCAAAAAAGTCAGAAAATTACACTAATCAATCTGAGGTTAATGAAATATAATGTCCAGCACTGTCAGGGGGGGGGGGGGGGGTAATGGGCCATAACCCCTGGAGGTCATTTCGGGCATCAGACACCTGACTGCCCGAACCTCTGATAGTGGAAGTGACCCAAGCTCTAAAATACAGCAAAGTCCCTTCATTTTGAGTAAATCCGGTTATTTAGCAGCACATGGTGCACGTTAACTGGATATACCCTCATTACAAATTTCCATTGACCGTGCTCCACCTGGTGACGGAAATTTGTTAGTGCATGCCATTGGTTAAAATATAGCATATAGTTCACTCTTTAACCAGATTTACCCCCTGTTACAAATTGACAGTGTTAGAGCTTCTCACGGGGTGCTGCTCCTCGGTACAAGATGCCTCTCACTCAGGATATGAATCCCTGGAAAGCTGATGGTCCAGTCTACAGAACGTATATCTCGGATTGTTCATCGGACCCACGGTTCCGGAAAAATCCAGGTGAAAGTGAAATAGGGAAATGCCATTGATTCCTACCATTGACTTAACATGGTGCTGGGGGTGCCCTCTTCCCCGATCCACCAGAAACCGCAGGATGGATCAAAGAAAAAGCTGCTTCGTGAATATTGAAGCCAAGAGGATTATCTAAATACATCTCTGTCCGTTTGCAGTCTGCTCCCTTTGCTGCTGAGATCTGCCCCCCAAAGTCGGAGGAGCATTTTCAGATGCAGATCTTTAGTGTGAGACTTTGATAGAATGTGCCAAATACGGCACTCACTATCACAGACTCACACTTAGCATTAACAAGGTAGTGTGGCTCGCTTCTTGGGGCGCTGCTCCTCAGGGAAATGGCATACATACACATGTGAGGAGTCCCTTGAAAGGGGAGAGCGAGTGCTACAAAGTGTTTATCTCTGATTTTCTATTGGACCTTCAGAACCGGAGCAAACAGTACCAATTTTAGACATGTCTTGTACTGGAACCACTCTTGCTATGAACAAGTGCCACCACTCATTGTGTAGTTCTACTTTAGCTCTGTAAACACTGCAAGTTTGGACCATCTTGGACCTTCACAAGTCGAGATGTCAGCACTGGAAAATGGGTAACCTCATTTAGCAGACATGAGCCGCCTGGTCAGAGGGGGATCACGGCTCTTGGGGTGCTGCTCCATGATACAAGATGCCTCTCACTCAGGATATAAATCACTGGAAAGCTGACGGTCCACTCTACAGAACGTATATCTCGGATTGTTCATCGGACCCACGGTTCCGGAAAAATCCAGGTGAAAGTGAGATAGGGAAATGCCATTGATTCTTACCATTGACTTAACATGGTGCTAGGGGTGCCCTCTTCCCCGAGCCCCCAGAAACCGCAGGAGGGATCAAAGAAAAAGCTGCTTAGTGAATATTGAAGCCAAGAGGATTATCTAAATACATCTCTGTCCGTTTGCAGTCTGCTCCCTTTGCTGCTGAGATCTGCCCCCCAAAGTCGGAGGAGCATTTTCAGATGCAGATCTTTAGTGTGAGACTTTGATAGAATGTGCCAAATACGGCACTCACTATCACAGACTCACACTTAGCATTTACCAGGTAGGGGTGGTCGCTTCTTGGGGTGCTGCTCCTCAGGGAAATGGCATACATACACATGTGAGGAGTCCCTTAAAAGGGGAGAGCGAGTGCTACAAAGTGTTTATCTCTGATTTTCTATTGGACCTTCAGAACCGGAGCAAACAGTACCAATTTTAGACATGCCTTGTACTGGAACCACTCTTGCTATGAACAAGTGCCACCACTCATTGTGTAGTTCTACTTTAGCTCTGTAAACACTGCAAGTTTGGGCCATCTTGGACCTTCACAAGTCGAGATGTCAGCACTGGAAAGTGGGTAACCTCATTTAGCAGACATGGGCCGCCTTGTCAGAGGGGGATCACGGCTCTCGGGGTGCTGCTCCTCGGTACAAGATGCCTCTCACATAGGATGTGAATCCCTGGAAAGCTGACGGTCCAGTCTACAAAACGTATATCTCGGATTGTTTATCGGACCCACGGTTCCGGAAAAATCCAGGTGAAAGTGAGATAGGGAAATGCCATTGATTCCTACCATTGACTTAACATGGTGCTGGGGGTGCCCTCTTCCAATTTTTTCCAACTTTTTTTCAATTTTCCCCTCGTGGGATATATATTTTACCCACACATTTGGAACCCTCCTGGGATGCCCTCTAACATATTATTCCCTCATTTAGCGGAGATTTTCACAAAAAATTACATTTTCAAAAAAGTTAGAAAATTACACTAATCAATCTGAGGCTAATGAAATATAATGTCCAGCACTGTCAGGGGGGGGGGGGTAATGGGCCATAACCCCTGGAGGTCATTTCGGGCATAAGACACCTTAATGCCCGCACCTCTGATAGTGGAAGTGACCCAGGGTCTAAAAAACGGCAAAGTCCCTTGATTTTGAGTAAATCCGGTTAATTAGCATAACATGGTACAGATGTTAACCGGATGTACCCAAAGTTTATTCACCCTAATCCCGTTAATTAGCAGAACATGGTACAGATGATAACCGGATTTACCCAAAGTTTATTGACCCCATTCCAGACAAATATCAGAAAATTGGCAAAAACGACTAAGTATGAAGGACTCATCGGGCAAATCGCTCTGGAACTGAAATCGGATGCGCGCACTGACATGCTCCCCTCTCTGGAAGTCTGACACAAGTTGGAAAATTTTCTAAGTCCACAAAAAAAATTTTTTCCAACTTTTTTTCAATTTTCCCCTCGTGGGATATATATTTTACCCACACATTTGGAACCCTCCTGGGATGCCCTCTAACATATTATTCCCTCATTTAGCGGAGATTTTCACAAAAAATTACATTTTCAAAAAAGTCAGAAAATTACACTAGTCAATCTGAGGCTAATGAAATATAATGTCCAGCACTGTCGGGGGGGGGGGGGGGGGGGTAATGGGCCATAACCCCTGGAGGTCATTTCGGGCATAAGACACCTTAATGCCCGCACCTCTGATAGTGGAAGTGACCCAGGGTCTAAAAAACGGCAAAGTCCCTTCATTTTGAGTAAATCTGGTTAATTAGCAGAACATGGTACAGATGTTAACCGGATGTACCCAAAGTTTATTCACCCTAATCCCGTTAATTAGCAGAACATGGTACAGATGATAACCGGATTTACCCAAAGTTTATTGACCCCATTCCAGACAAATATCAGAAAATTGGCAAAAACGACTAAGTATGAAGGACTCATCGGGCAAATCGCTCTGGAACTGAAATCGGATGCGCGCACTGACATGCTCCCCTCTCTGGAAGTCTGACACAAGTTGGAAAATTTTCTAAGTCCACAAAAAAATTTTTTTCCAACTTTTTTTCAATTTTCCCCTCGTGGGATATATATTTTACCCACACATTTGGAACCCTCCTGGGATGCCCTCTAACATATTATTCCCTCATTTAGCGGAGATTTTCACAAAAAATTACATTTTCAAAAAAGTCAGAAAATTACACTAGTCAATCTGAGGCTAATGAAATATAATGTCCAGCACTGTCGGGGGGGGGGTAATGGGCCATAACCCCTGGAGGTCATTTCGGGCATAAGACACCTTAATGCCCGCACCTCTGATAGTGGAAGTGACCCAGGGTCTAAAAAACGGCAAAGTCCCTTCATTTTGAGTAAATCTGGTTAATTAGCAGAACATGGTACAGATGTTAACCGGATGTACCCAAAGTTTATTCACCCTAATCCCGTTAATTAGCAGAACATGGTACAGATGATAACCGGATTTACCCAAAGTTTATTGACCCCATTCCAGACAAATATCAGAAAATTGGCAAAAACAACTAAGTATGAAGGACTCATCGGGCAAATCGCTCTGGAACTGAAATCAGATGCGCGCACTGACATGCTCCCCTCTCTGGAAGTCTGACACAAGTTGAAAAATTTTCTAAGTACAGAAAAAAATTTTTTTCAACTTTTTTTCAATTTTCCCCCTGTGGGATATATATTTTACCCACACTTTTGGAGCCCTCCTGGGATGCCCTCTAACATACTAGAACCTCATTTTGTGGAAGTTTTCACAAAAAAGTGAAATTTTCAAAAAGTCAGAAATTTTGCCAAAAACAACTAAGTATGAAGGACTCATCGGGCAAATCGCTCTGGAACTGAAATCGGATGCGCGCACTGACATGCTCCCCTCTCTGGAAGTCTGACACAAGTTGGAAAATTTTCTAAGTCCACAAAAAAAAATTTTTCCAACTTTTTTTCAATTTTCCCCTCGTGGGATATATATTTTACCCACACATTTGGAACCCTCCTGGGATGCCCTCTAACATATTATTCCCTCATTTAGCGGAGATTTTCACAAAAAATTACATTTTCAAAAAAGTCAGAAAATTACACTAATCAATCTGAGGCTAATGAAATATAATGTCCAGCACTGTCAGGGGGGGGGGGGGGTAATGGGCCATAACCCCTGGAGGTCATTTCGGGCATAAGACACCTTAATGCCCGCACCTCTGATAGTGGAAGTGACCCAGGGTCTAAAAAACGGCAAAGTCCCTTGATTTTGAGTAAATCCGGTTAATTAGCAGAACATGGTACAGATGTTAACCGGATGTACCCAAAGTTTATTCACCCTAATCCCGTTAATTAGCAGAACATGGTACAGATGATAACCGGATTTACCCAAAGTTTATTGACCCCATTCCAGACAAATATCAGAAAATTGGCAAAAACGACTAAGTATGAAGGACTCATCGGGCAAATCGCTGTGGAACTGAAATCGGATGCGCGCACTGACATGCTGCCCTCTCTGGAAGTCTGACACAAGTTGGAAAATTTTCTAAGTCCACAAAAAAAATTTTTTCCAACTTTTTTTCAATTTTCCCCTCGTCGGATATATATTTTACCCACACATTTGGAACCCTCCTGGGATGCCCTCTAACATATTATTCCCTCATTTAGCGGAGATTTTCACAAAAAATTACATTTTCAAAAAAGTCAGAAAATTACACTAATCAATCTGAGGCTAATGAAATATAATGTCCAGCACTGTCAGGGGGGGGGTAATGGGCCATAACCCCTGGAGGTCATTTCGGGCATAAGACACCTTAATGCCCGCACCTCTGATAGTGGAAGTGACCCAGGGTCTAAAAAACAGCAAAGTCCCTTGATTTTGAGTAAATCCGGTTAATTAGCAGAACATGGTACAGATGTTAACCGGATGTACCCAAAGTTTATTCACCCTAATCCCGTTAATTAGCAGAACATGGTACAGATGATAACCGGATTTACCCAAAGTTTATTGACCCCATTCCAGACAAATATCAGAAAATTGGCAAAAACGACTAAGTATGAAGGACTCATCGGGCAAATCGCTCTGGAACTGAAATCAGATGCGCGCACTGACATGCTCCCCTCTCTGGAAGTCTGACACAAGTTGGAAAATTTTCTAAGTCCACAAAAAATTTTTTTTCCAACGTTTTTTCAATTTTCCCCTCGTGGGATATATATTTTACCCACACATTTGGAACCCTCCTGGGATGCCCTCTAACATATTATTCCCTCATTTAGCGGAGATTTTCACAAAAAATTTAATTTTCAAAAAAGTCAGAAAATTACACTAATCAATCTGAGGTTAATGAAATATAATGTCCAGCACTGTCAGGGGGGGGGGGGGGGGTAATGGGCCATAACCCCTGGAGGTCATTTCGGGCATCAGACACCTGACTGCCCGAACCTCTGATAGTGGAAGTGACCCAAGCTCTAAAATACAGCAAAGTCCCTTCATTTTGAGTAAATTCGGTTATTTAGCAGCACATGGTGCACATGTTAACTGGATATACCCTCATTACAAATTTCCATTGACCGTGCTCCACCTGGTGACGGAAATTTGTTAGTGCATGCCATTGGTTAAAATATAGCATATAGTTCACTCTTTAACCAGATTTACCCCCTGTTACAAATTGACAGTGTTAGAGCTCCTCACGGGGTGCTGCTCCTCGGTACAAGATGCCTCTCACTCAGGATATGAATCCCTGGAAAGCTGATGGTCCAGTCTACAGAACGTATATCTCGGATTGTTCATCGGACCCACGCTTCCGGAAAAATCCAGGTGAAAGTGAGATAGGGAAATGCCATTGATTCCTACCATTGACTTAACATGGTGCTGGGGGTGCCCTCTTCCCCGATCCACCAGAAACCGCAGGATGGATCAAAGAAAAAGCTGCTTCGTGAATATTGAAGCCAAGAGGATTATCTAAATACATCTCTGTCCGTTTGCAGTCTGCTCCCTCAGCTGCTGAGATCTGCCCCCCAAAGTCGGAGGAGCATTTTCAGATGCAGATCTTTAGTGTGAGACTTTGATAGAATGTGCCAAATACGGCACTCACTATCACAGACTCACACTTAGCATTAACCAGGTAGGGTGGACGCTTCTTGGGGCGCTGCTCCTCAGGGAAATGGCATACATACACATGTGAGGAGTCCCTTAAAAGGGGAGAGCGTATGCTACAAAGTGCTTATCTCTGATTTTCTATTGGACCTTCAGAACCAGATCAAACAGTACCAATTTTAGACATGTCTTGTACTGGAACCACTCTTGCTATGAACAAGTGCCACCACTCATTGTGTAGTTCTACTTTAGCTCTGTAAACACTGCAAGTTTGGGCCATCTTGGACCTTCACAAGTCGAGATGTCAGCACTGGAAAGTGGGTAACCTCATTTAGCAGACATGGGCCGCCTGGTCAGAGGGGGATCACGGCTCTCGGGGTGCTGCTCCTTGGTACAAGATGCCTCTCACTCAGAATATGAATCCCTGGAAAGCTGACGGTCCAGTCTACAAAACGTATATCTCGGATTGTTTATCGGACCCACGGTTCCGGAAAAATCCAGGTGAAAGTGAGATAGGGAAATGCTATTGATTCCTACCATTGACTTAACATGGTGCTAGGGGTGCCCTCTTCCCCGAGCCCCCAGAAACCGCAGGAGGGATCAAAGAAAAAGCTGCTTAGTGAATATTGAAGCCAAGAGGATTATCTAAATACATCTCTGTCCGTTTGCAGTCTGCTCCCTTTGCTGCTGAGATCTGCCCCCCAAAGTCGGAGGAGCATTTTCAGATGCAGATCTTTAGTGTGAGACTTTGATAGAATGTGCCAAATACGGCACTCACTATCACAGACTCACACTTAGCATTTACCAGGTAGGGGTGGCTCGCTTCTTGGGGTGCTGCTCCTCAGGGAAATGGCATACATACACATGTGAGGAGTCCCTTAAAAGGGGAGAGCGAGTGCTACAAAGTGTTTATCTCTGATTTTCTATTGGACCTTCAGAACCGGAGCAAACAGTACCAATTTTAGACATGCCTTGTACTGGAACCACTCTTGCTATGAACAAGTGCCACCATTCATTGTGTAGTTCTACTTGAGCTCTGTAAGCACTGCAAGTTTGGGCCATCTTGGACCTTCACAAGTCGAGATGTCAGCACTGGAAAGTGGGTAACCTCATTTAGCAGACATGGGCCGCCTGGTCAGAGGGGGATCACGGCTCTCGGGGTGCTGCTCCTCGGTACAAGATGCCTCTCACATAGGATGTGAATCCCTGGAAAGCTGACGGTCCAGTCTACAAAACGTATATCTTGGATTGTTTATCGGATCCACGGTTCCGGAAAAATCCAGGTGAAATTGAGATAGGGAAATGCCATTGATTCCTACCATTGACTTAACATGGTGCTGGGGGTGCCCTCTTCCAATTTTTTCCAACTTTTTTTCAATTTTCCCCTCGTGGGATATATATTTTACCCACACATTTGGAACCCTCCTGGGATGCCCTCTAACATATTATTCCCTCATTTAGCGGAGATTTTCACAAAAAATTACATTTTCAAAAAAGTTAGAAAATTACACTAATCAATTTGAGGCTAATGAAATATAATGTCCAGCACTGTCAGGGGGGGGGGGGTAATGGGCCATAACCCCTGGAGGTCATTTCGGGCATAAGACACCTTAATGCCCGCACCTCTGATAGTGGAAGTGACCCAGGGTCTAAAAAACGGCAAAGTCCCTTGATTTTGAGTAAATCCGGTTAATTAGCAGAACATGGTACAGATGTTAACCGGATGTACCCAAAGTTTATTCACCTTAATCCCGTTAATTAGCAGAACATGGTACAGATGATAACCGGATTTACCCAAAGTTTATTGACCCCATTCCAGACAAATATCAGAAAATTGGCAAAAACGACTAAGTATGAAGGACTCATCGGGCAAATCGCTCTGGAACTGAAATCGGATGCGCGCACTGACATGCTGCCCTCTCTGGAAGTCTGACACAAGTTGGAAAATTTTCTAAGTCCACAAAAAAATTTTTTTCCAACTTTTTTTCAATTTTCCCCTCGTCGGATATATATTTTACCCACACATTTGGAACCCTCCTGGGATGCCCTCTAACATATTATTCCCTCATTTAGCGGAGATTTTCACAAAAAATTACATTTTCAAAAAAGTCAGAAAATTACACTAATCAATCTGAGGCTAATGAAATATAATGTCCAGCACTGTCAGGGGGGGGGGGGGTAATGGGCCATAACCCCTGGAGGTCATTTCGGGCATAAGACACCTTAATGCCCGCACCTATGATAGTGGAAGTGACCCAGGGTCTAAAAAACAGCAAAGTCCCTTGATTTTGAGTAAATCCGGTTAATTAGCAGAACATGGTACAGATGTTAACCGGATGTACCCAAAGTTTATTCACCCTAATCCCGTTAATTAACAGAACATGGTACAGATGATAACCGGATTTACCCAAAGTTTATTGACCCCATTCCAGACAAATATCAGAAAATTGGCAAAAATGACTAAGTATGAAGGACTCATCGGGCAAATCGCTCTGGAACTGAAATCGGATGCGTGGACTGACATGCTCCCCTCTCTGGAAGTCTGACACAAGTTGGAAAATTTTCTAAGTCCACAAAAAAAAATTTTTCCAACTTTTTTTCAATTTTCCCCTCGTGGGATATGTATTTTACCCACACATTTGGAACCCTCCTGGGATGCCCTCTAACATATTATTCCCTCATTTAGCGGAGATTTTCACAAAAAATTACATTTTCAAAAAAGTCAGAAAATTACACTAATCAATCTGAGGCTAATGAAATATAATGTCCAGCACTGTCAGGGGGGGGGGGGGGGGTAATGGGCCATAACCCCTGGAGGTCATTTCGGGCATAAGAAACCTTAATGCCCGCACCTCTGATAGTGGAAGTGACCCAGGGTCTAAAAAACGGCAAAGTCCCTTGATTTTGAGTAAATCCGGTTAATTAGCAGAACATGGTACAGATGTTAACCGGATGTACCCAAAGTTTATTCACCCTAATCCCGTTAATTAGCAGAACATGGTACAGATGATAACCGGATTTACCCAAAGTTTATTGACCCCATTCCAGACAAATATCAGAAAATTGGCAAAAACGACTAAGTATGAAGGACTCATCGGGCAAATCGCTCTGGAACTGAAATCGGATGCGCGCACTGACATGCTCCCCTCTCTGGAAGTCTGACACAAGTTGGAAAATTTTCTAAGTCCACAAAAAAAATTTTTTCCAACTTTTTTTCAATTTTCCCCTCGTGGGATATATATTTTACCCACACATTTGGAACCCTCCTGGGATGCCTTCTAACATATTATTCCCTCATTTAGCGGAGATTTTCACAAAAAATTACATTTTCAAAAAAGTCAGAAAATTACACTAGTCAATCTGAGGCTAATGAAATATAATGTCCAGCACTGTCAGGGGGGGGGGGGTAATGGGCCATAACCCCTGGAGGTCATTTCGGGCATAAGACACCTTAATGCCCGCACCTCTGATAGTGGAAGTGACCCAGGGTCTAAAAAACGGCAAAGTCCCTTCATTTTGAGTAAATCTGGTTAATTAGCAGAACATGGTACAGATGTTAACCGGATGTACCCAAAGTTTATTCACCCTAATCCCGTTAATTAGCAGAACATGGTACAGATGATAACCGGATTTACCCAAAGTTTATTGACCCCATTCCAGACAAATATCAGAAAATTGGCAAAAACAACTAAGTATGAAGGACTCATCGGGCAAATAGCTCTGGAACTGAAATCGGATGCGCGCACTGACATGCTCCCCTCTCTGGAAGTCTGACACAAGTTGGAAAATTTTCTAAGTCCACAAAAAAAAATTTTTCCAACTTTTTTTCAATTTTCCCCTCGTGGGATATATATTTTACCCACACATTTGGAACCCTCCTGGGATGCCCTCTAACATATTATTCCCTCATTTAGCGGAGATTTTCACAAAAAATTACATTTTCAAAAAAGTCAGAAAATTACACTAATCAATCTGAGGCTAATGAAATATAATGTCCAGCACTGTCAGGGGGGGGGGGGGTAATGGGCCACAACCCCTGGAGGTCATTTCGGGCATAAGACACCTTAATGCCCGCACCTCTGATAGTGGAAGTGACCCAGGGTCTGAAAAACGGCAAAGTCCCTTCATTTTGAGTAAATCTGGTTAATTAGCAGAACATGGTACAGATGTTAACCGGATGTACCCAAAGTTTATTCACCCTAATCCCGTTAATTAGCAGAACATGGTACAGATGATAACCGGATTTACCCAAAGTTTATTGACCCCATTCCAGACAAATATCAGAAAATTGGCAAAAACAACTAAGTATGAAGGACTCATCGGGCAAATAGCTCTGGAACTGAAATCGGATGCGCGCACTGACATGCTCCCCTCTCTGGAAGTCTGACACAAGTTGGAAAATTTTCTAAGTCCACAAAAAAAAATTTTTCCAACTTTTTTTCAATTTTCCCCTCGTGGGATATATATTTTACCCACACATTTGGAACCCTCCTGGGATGCGTTCTAACATATTATTCCCTCATTTAGCGGAGATTTTCACAAAAAATTACATTTTCAAAAAAGTCAGAAAATTACACTAATCAATCTGAGGCTAATGAAATATAATGTCCAGCACTGTCGGGGGGGGGGGGGGGGGGGTAATGGGCCATAACCCCTGGAGGTCATTTCGGGCATAAGACACCTTAATGCCCGCACCTCTGATAGTGGAAGTGACCCAGGGTCTAAAAAACAGCAAAGTCCCTTGATTTTGAGTAAATCCGGTTAATTAGCAGAACATGGTACAGATGTTAACCGGATGTACCCAAAGTTTATTCACCCTAATCCCGTTAATTAGCAGAACATGGTACAGATGATAACCGGATTTACCCAAAGTTTATTGACCCCATTCCAGACAAATATCAGAAAATTGGCAAAAACGACTAAGTATGAAGGACTCATCGGGCAAATCGCTCTGGAACTGAAATCGGATGCGCGCACTGACTTGCTCCCATCTCTGGAAGTCTGACACAAGTTGGAAAATTTTCTAAGTCCACAAAAAAATTTTTTTCCAACGTTTTTTCAATTTTCCCCTCGTGGGATATATATTTTACCCACACATTTGGAACCCTCCTGGGATGCCCTCTAACATATTATTCCCTCATTTAGCGGAGATTTTCACAAAAAATTTAATTTTCAAAAAAGTCAGAAAATTACACTAATCAATCTGAGGTTAATGAAATATAATGTCCAGCACTGTCAGGGGGGGGGGGGGGGGGGTAATGGGCCATAACCCCTGGAGGTCATTTCGGGCATCAGACACCTGACTGCCCGAACCTCTGATAGTGGAAGTGACCCAAGCTCTAAAATACAGCAAAGTCCCTTCATTTTGAGTAAATCCGGTTATTTAGCAGCACATGGTGCACGTTAACTGGATATACCCTCATTACAAATTTCCATTGACCGTGCTCCACCTGGTGACGGAAATTTGTTAGTGCATGCCATTGGTTAAAATATAGCATATAGTTCACTCTTTAACCAGATTTACCCCCTGTTACAAATTGACAGTGTTAGAGCTTCTCACGGGGTGCTGCTCCTCGGTACAAGATGCCTCTCACTCAGGATATGAATCCCTGGAAAGCTGATGGTCCAGTCTACAGAACGTATATCTCGGATTGTTCATCGGACCCACGGTTCCGGAAAAATCCAGGTGAAAGTGAAATAGGGAAATGCCATTGATTCCTACCATTGACTTAACATGGTGCTGGGGGTGCCCTCTTCCCCGATCCACCAGAAACCGCAGGATGGATCAAAGAAAAAGCTGCTTCGTGAATATTGAAGCCAAGAGGATTATCTAAATACATCTCTGTCCGTTTGCAGTCTGCTCCCTTTGCTGCTGAGATCTGCCCCCCAAAGTCGGAGGAGCATTTTCAGATGCAGATCTTTAGTGTGAGACTTTGATAGAATGTGCCAAATACGGCACTCACTATCACAGACTCACACTTAGCATTAACAAGGTAGTGTGGCTCGCTTCTTGGGGCGCTGCTCCTCAGGGAAATGGCATACATACACATGTGAGGAGTCCCTTGAAAGGGGAGAGCGAGTGCTACAAAGTGTTTATCTCTGATTTTCTATTGGACCTTCAGAACCGGAGCAAACAGTACCAATTTTAGACATGTCTTGTACTGGAACCACTCTTGCTATGAACAAGTGCCACCACTCATTGTGTAGTTCTACTTTAGCTCTGTAAACACTGCAAGTTTGGACCATCTTGGACCTTCACAAGTCGAGATGTCAGCACTGGAAAATGGGTAACCTCATTTAGCAGACATGAGCCGCCTGGTCAGAGGGGGATCACGGCTCTTGGGGTGCTGCTCCATGATACAAGATGCCTCTCACTCAGGATATAAATCACTGGAAAGCTGACGGTCCACTCTACAGAACGTATATCTCGGATTGTTCATCGGACCCACGGTTCCGGAAAAATCCAGGTGAAAGTGAGATAGGGAAATGCCATTGATTCTTACCATTGACTTAACATGGTGCTAGGGGTGCCCTCTTCCCCGAGCCCCCAGAAACCGCAGGAGGGATCAAAGAAAAAGCTGCTTAGTGAATATTGAAGCCAAGAGGATTATCTAAATACATCTCTGTCCGTTTGCAGTCTGCTCCCTTTGCTGCTGAGATCTGCCCCCCAAAGTCGGAGGAGCATTTTCAGATGCAGATCTTTAGTGTGAGACTTTGATAGAATGTGCCAAATACGGCACTCACTATCACAGACTCACACTTAGCATTTACCAGGTAGGGGTGGTCGCTTCTTGGGGTGCTGCTCCTCAGGGAAATGGCATACATACACATGTGAGGAGTCCCTTAAAAGGGGAGAGCGAGTGCTACAAAGTGTTTATCTCTGATTTTCTATTGGACCTTCAGAACCGGAGCAAACAGTACCAATTTTAGACATGCCTTGTACTGGAACCACTCTTGCTATGAACAAGTGCCACCACTCATTGTGTAGTTCTACTTTAGCTCTGTAAACACTGCAAGTTTGGGCCATCTTGGACCTTCACAAGTCGAGATGTCAGCACTGGAAAGTGGGTAACCTCATTTAGCAGACATGGGCCGCCTTGTCAGAGGGGGATCACGGCTCTCGGGGTGCTGCTCCTCGGTACAAGATGCCTCTCACATAGGATGTGAATCCCTGGAAAGCTGACGGTCCAGTCTACAAAACGTATATCTCGGATTGTTTATCGGACCCACGGTTCCGGAAAAATCCAGGTGAAAGTGAGATAGGCAAATGCCATTGATTCCTACCATTGACCTAACATGGTGCTGGGGGTGCCCTCTTCCAATTTTTTCCAACTTTTTTTCAATTTTCCCCTCGTGGGATATATATTTTACCCACACATTTGGAACCCTCCTGGGATGCCCTCTAACATATTATTCCCTCATTTAGCGGAGATTTTCACAAAAAATTACATTTTCAAAAAAGTTAGAAAATTACACTAATCAATCTGAGGCTAATGAAATATAATGTCCAGCACTGTCAGGGGGGGGGGGGTAATGGGCCATAACCCCTGGAGGTCATTTCGGGCATAAGACACCTTAATGCCCGCACCTCTGATAGTGGAAGTGACCCAGGGTCTAAAAAACGGCAAAGTCCCTTCATTTTGAGTAAATCTGGTTAATTAGCAGAACATGGTACAGATGTTAACCGGATGTACCCAAAGTTTATTCACCCTAATCCCGTTAATTAGCAGAACATGGTACAGATGATAACCGGATTTACCCAAAGTTTATTGACCCCATTCCAGACAAATATCAGAAAATTGGCAAAAACGACTAAGTATGAAGGACTCATCGGGCAAATCGCTCTGGAACTGAAATCGGATGCGCGCACTGACATGCTCCCCTCTCTGGAAGTCTGACACAAGTTGGAAAATTTTCTAAGTCCACAAAAAAATTTTTTTACAACTTTTTTTCAATTTTCCCCTCGTGGGATATATATTTTACCCACACATTTGGAACCCTCCTGGGATGCCCTCTAACATATTATTCCCTCATTTAGCGGAGATTTTCACAAAAAATTACATTTTCAAAAAAGTCAGAAAATTACACTAGTCAATCTGAGGCTAATGAAATATAATGTCCAGCACTGTCGGGGGGGGGGGTAATGGGCCATAACCCCTGGAGGTCATTTCGGGCATAAGACACCTTAATGCCCGCACCTCTGATAGTGGAAGTGACCCAGGGTCTAAAAAACGGCAAAGTCCCTTCATTTTGAGTAAATCTGGTTAATTAGCAGAACATGGTACAGATGTTAACCGGATGTACCCAAAGTTTATTCACCCTAATCCCGTTAATTAGCAGAACATGGTACAGATGATAACCGGATTTACCCAAAGTTTATTGACCCCATTCCAGACAAATATCAGAAAATTGGCAAAAACAACTAAGTATGAAGGACTCATCGGGCAAATCGCTCTGGAACTGAAATCAGATGCGCGCACTGACATGCTCCCCTCTCTGGAAGTCTGACACAAGTTGAAAAATTTTCTAAGTACAGAAAAAAATTTTTTTCAACTTTTTTTCAATTTTCCCCCTGTGGGATATATATTTTACCCACACTTTTGGAGCCCTCCTGGGATGCCCTCTAACATACTAGAACCTCATTTTGTGGAAGTTTTCACAAAAAAGTGAAATTTTCAAAAAGTCAGAAATTTTGCCAAAAACAACTAAGTATGAAGGACTCATCGGGCAAATCGCTCTGGAACTGAAATCGGATGCGCGCACTGACATGCTCCCCTCTCTGGAAGTCTGACACAAGTTGGAAAATTTTCTAAGTCCACAAAAAAAATTTTTTCCAACTTTTTTTCAATTTTCCCCTCGTCGGATATATATTTTACCCACACATTTGGAACCCTCCTGGGATGCCCTCTAACATATTATTCCCTCATTTAGCGGAGATTTTCACAAAAAATTACATTTTCAAAAAAGTCAGAAAATTACACTAATCAATCTGAGGCTAATGAAATATAATGTCCAGCACTGTCAGGGGGGGGGTAATGGGCCATAACCCCTGGAGGTCATTTCGGGCATAAGACACCTTAATGCCCGCACCTCTGATAGTGGAAGTGACCCAGGGTCTAAAAAACAGCAAAGTCCCTTGATTTTGAGTAAATCCGGTTAATTAGCAGAACATGGTACAGATGTTAACCGGATGTACCCAAAGTTTATTCACCCTAATCCCGTTAATTAGCAGAACATGGTACAGATGATAACCGGATTTACCCAAAGTTTATTGACCCCATTCCAGACAAATATCAGAAAATTGGCAAAAACGACTAAGTATGAAGGACTCATCGGGCAAATCGCTCTGGAACTGAAATCAGATGCGCGCACTGACATGCTCCCCTCTCTGGAAGTCTGACACAAGTTGGAAAATTTTCTAAGTCCACAAAAAATTTTTTTTCCAACGTTTTTTCAATTTTCCCCTCGTGGGATATATATTTTACCCACACATTTGGAACCCTCCTGGGATGCCCTCTAACATATTATTCCCTCATTTAGCGGAGATTTTCACAAAAAATTTAATTTTCAAAAAAGTCAGAAAATTACACTAATCAATCTGAGGTTAATGAAATATAATGTCCAGCACTGTCAGGGGGGGGGGGGGGGTAATGGGCCATAACCCCTGGAGGTCATTTCGGGCATCAGACACCTGACTGCCCGAACCTCTGATAGTGGAAGTGACCCAAGCTCTAAAATACAGCAAAGTCCCTTCATTTTGAGTAAATTCGGTTATTTAGCAGCACATGGTGCACATGTTAACTGGATATACCCTCATTACAAATTTCCATTGACCGTGCTCCACCTGGTGACGGAAATTTGTTAGTGCATGCCATTGGTTAAAATATAGCATATAGTTCACTCTTTAACCAGATTTACCCCCTGTTACAAATTGACAGTGTTAGAGCTCCTCACGGGGTGCTGCTCCTCGGTACAAGATGCCTCTCACTCAGGATATGAATCCCTGGAAAGCTGATGGTCCAGTCTACAGAACGTATATCTCGGATTGTTCATCGGACCCACGGTTCCGGAAAAATCCAGGTGAAAGTGAGATAGGGAAATGCCATTGATTCCTACCATTGACTTAACATGGTGCTGGGGGTGCCCTCTTCCCCGATCCACCAGAAACCGCAGGATGGATCAAAGAAAAAGCTGCTTCGTGAATATTGAAGCCAAGAGGATTATCTAAATACATCTCTGTCCGTTTGCAGTCTGCTCCCTCAGCTGCTGAGATCTGCCCCCCAAAGTCGGAGGAGCATTTTCAGATGCAGATCTTTAGTGTGAGACTTTGATAGAATGTGCCAAATACGGCACTCACTATCACAGACTCACACTTAGCATTAACCAGGTAGGGTGGACGCTTCTTGGGGCGCTGCTCCTCAGGGAAATGGCATACATACACATGTGAGGAGTCCCTTAAAAGGGGAGAGCGTATGCTACAAAGTGCTTATCTCTGATTTTCTATTGGACCTTCAGAACCAGATCAAACAGTACCAATTTTAGACATGTCTTGTACTGGAACCACTCTTGCTATGAACAAGTGCCACCACTCATTGTGTAGTTCTACTTTAGCTCTGTAAACACTGCAAGTTTGGGCCATCTTGGACCTTCACAAGTCGAGATGTCAGCACTGGAAAGTGGGTAACCTCATTTAGCAGACATGGGCCGCCTGGTCAGAGGGGGATCACGGCTCTCGGGGTGCTGCTCCTTGGTACAAGATGCCTCTCACTCAGAATATGAATCCCTGGAAAGCTGACGGTCCAGTCTACAAAACGTATATCTCGGATTGTTTATCGGACCCACGGTTCCGGAAAAATCCAGGTGAAAGTGAGATAGGGAAATGCCATTGATTCCCACCATTGACTTAACATGGTGCTAGGGGTGCCCTCTTCCCCGAGCCCCCAGAAACCGCAGGAGGGATCAAAGAAAAAGCTGCTTAGTGAATATTGAAGCCAAGAGGATTATCTAAATACATCTCTGTCCGTTTGCAGTCTGCTCCCTTAGCTGCTGAGATCTGCCCCCCAAAGTCGGAGGAGCATTTTCAGATGCAGATCTTTAGTGTGAGACTTTGATAGAATGTGCCAAATACGGCACTCACTATCACAGACTCACACTTAGCATTAACAAGGTAGTGTGGCTCGCTTCTTGGGGCGCTGCTCCTCAGGGAAATGGCATACATACACATGTGAGGAGTCCCTTGAAAGGGGAGAGCGAGTGCTACAAAGTGTTTATCTCTGATTTTCTATTGGACCTTCAGAACCGGAGCAAACAGTACCAATTTTAGACATGTCTTGTACTGGAACCACTCTTGCTATGAACAAGTGCCACCACTCATTGTGTAGTTCTACTTTAGCTCTGTAAACACTGCAAGTTTGGACCATCTTGGACCTTCAAAAGTCGAGATGTCAGCACTGGAAAATGGGTAACCTCATTTAGCAGACATGGGCCGCCTGGTCAGAGGGGGATCACGGCTCTTGGGGTGCTGCTCCTTGATACAAGATGCCTCTCACTCAGGATATAAATCACTGGAAAGCTGACGGTCCACTCTACAGAACGTATATCTCGGATTGTTCATCGGACCCACGGTTCCGGAAAAATCCAGGTGAAAGTGAGATAGGGAAATGCCATTGATTCTTACCATTGACTTAACATGGTGCTAGGGGTGCCCTCTTCCCCGATCCACCAGAAACCGCAGGAGGGATCAAAGAAAAAGCTGATTAGTGAAAATTGAAGCCAAGAGGATTATCTAAATACATCTCTGTCCGTTTGCAGTCTGCTCCCTTTGCTGCTGAGATCTGACCCCCAAAGTCGGAGGAGCATTTTCAGATGCAGATCTTTAGTGTGAGACTTTGATAGAATGTGCCAAATACGGCACTCACTATCACAGACTCACACTTAGCATTAACCAGGTAGGGTGGACGCTTCTTGGGGTGCTGCTCCTCAGGGAAATGGCATACATACACATGTGAGGAGTCCCTTAAAAGGGGAGAGCGAGTGCTACAAAGTGTTTATCTCTGATTTTCTATTGGACCTTCAGAACCGAAGCAAACAGTACCAATTTTAGACATGTCTTGTACTGGAACCACTCTTGCTATGAACAAGTGCCACCACTCATTGTGTAGTTCTACTTTAGCTCTGTAAACACTGCAAGTTTGGGCCATCTTGGACCTTCACAAGTCGAGATGTCAGCACTGGAAAATGGGTAACCTCATTTAGCAGACATGGGCCGCCTGGTCAGAGGGGGATCACAGCTCTTGGGGTGCTGCTCCTTGGTACAAGATGCCTCTCACTCAGGATATAAATCACTGGAAAGCTGACGGTCCAGTCTACAGAACGTATATCTCGGATTGTTCATCGGACCCACGGTTCCGGAAAAATCCAGGTGAAAGTGAGATAGGGAAATGCCATTGATTCCTACCATTGACTTAACATGGTGCTGGGGGTGCCCTCTTCTCCGATCCACCAGAAACCGCAGGATGGATCAAAGAAAAAGCTGCTTCGTGAATATTGAAGCCAAGAGGATTATCTAAATACATCTCTGTCCGTTTGCAGTCTGCTCCCTTAGCTGCTGAGATCTGCCCCCCAAAGTCGGAGGAGCATTTTCAGATGCAGATCTTTAGTGTGAGACTTTGATAGAATGTGCCAAATACGGCACTCACTATCACAGACTCACACTTAGCATTAACCAGGTAGGGTGGTCGCTTCTTGGGGCGCTGCTCCTCAGGGAAATGGCATACATACACATGTGAGGAGTCCCTTAAAAGGGGAGAGCGTATGCTACAAAGTGCTTATCTCTGATTTTCTATTGGACCTTCAGAACCAGAGCAAACAGTACCAATTTTAGACATGTCTTGTACTGGAACCACTCTTGCTATGAACAAGTGCCACCACTCATTGTGTAGTTCTACTTAAGCTCTGTAAACACTGCAAGTTTGGGCCATCTTGGACCTTCACAAGTCGAGATGTCAGCACTGGAAAGTGGGTAACCTCATTTAGCAGACATGGGCCGCCTGGTCAGAGGGGGATCACGGCTCTCGGGGTGCTGCTCCTTGGTACAAGATGCCTCTCACTCAGAATATGAATCCCTGGAAAGCTGACGGTCCAGTCTACAAAACGTATATCTCGGATTGTTTATCGGACCCACGGTTCCGGAAAAATCCAGGTGAAAGTGAGATAGGGAAATGCCATTGATTCCTACCATTGATGTAACATGGTGCTGGGGGTGCCCTCTTCCCCGATCCACCAGAAACCGCAGGAGGGATCAAAGAAAAAGCTGCTTAGTGAATATTGAAGCCAAGAGGATTATCTAAATACATCTCTGTCCGTTTGCAGTCTGCTCCCTTAGCTGCTGAGATCTGCCTCCCAAAGTCGGAGGAGCATTTTCAGATGCAGATCTTTAGTGTGAGACTTTGATAGAATGTGCCAAATACGGCACTCACTATCACAGACTCACACTTAGCATTAACAAGGTAGTGTGGCTCGCTTCTTGGGGCGCTGCTCCTCAGGGAAATGGCATACATACACATGTGAGGAGTCCCTTGAAAGGGGAGAGCGAGTGCTACAAAGTGTTTATCTCTGATTTTCTATTGGACCTTCAGAACCGGAGCAAACAGTACCAATTTTAGACATGTCTTGTACTGGAACCACTCTTGCTATGAACAAGTGCCACCACTCATTGTGTAGTTCTACTTTAGCTCTGTAAACACTGCAAGTTTGGACCATCTTGGACCTTCACAAGTCGAGATGTCAGCACTGGAAAATGGGTAACCTCTTTTAGCAGATATGAGCCGCCTGGTCAGAGGGGGATCACGGCTCTTGGGGTGCTGCTCCTTGATACAAGATGCCTCTCACTCAGGATATAAATCACTGGAAAGCTGACGGTCCACTCTACAGAACGTATATCTCGGATTGTTCATCGGACCCACGGTTCCGGAAAAATCCAGGTGAAAGTGAGATAGGGAAATGCCATTGATTCTTACCATTGACTTAACATGGTGCTAGGGGTGCCCTCTTCCCCGAGCCCCCAGAAACCGCAGGAGGGATCAAAGAAAAAGCTGCTTAGTGAATATTGAAGCCAAGAGGATTATCTAAATACATCTCTGTCCGTTTGCAGTCTGCTCCCTTTGCTGCTGAGATCTGCCCCCCAAAGTCGGAGGAGCATTTTCAGATGCAGATCTTTAGTGTGAGACTTTGATAGAATGTGCCAAATACGGCACTCACTATCACAGACTCACACTTAGCATTTACCAGGTAGGGGTGGCTCGCTTCTTGGGGTGCTGCTCCTCAGGGAAATGGCATACATACACATGTGAGGAGTCCCTTAAAAGGGGAGAGCGAGTGCTACAAAGTGTTTATCTCTGATTTTCTATTGGACCTTCAGAACCGGAGCAAACAGTACCAATTTTAGACATGCCTTGTACTGGAACCACTCTTGCTATGAACAAGTGCCACCACTCATTGTGTAGTTCTACTTGAGCTCTGTAAGCACTGCAAGTTTGGGCCATCTTGGACCTTCACAAGTCGAGATGTCAGCACTGGAAAGTGGGTAACCTCATTTAGCAGACATGGGCCGCCTTGTCAGAGGGGGATCACGGCTCTCGGGGTGCTGCTCCTCGGTACAAGATGCCTCTCACATAGGATGTGAATCCCTGGAATGCTGACGGTCCAGTCTACAAAACGTATATCTCGGATTGTTTATCGGACCCACGGTTCCGGAAAAATCCAGGTGAAAGTGAGATAGGGAAATGCCATTGATTCCTACCATTGACTTAACATGGTGCTGGGGGTGCCCTCTTCCAATTTTTTCCAACTTTTTTTCAATTTTCCCCTCGTGGGATATATATTTTACCCACACATTTGGAACCCTCCTGGGATGCCCTCTAACATATTATTCCCTCATTTAGCGGAGATTTTCACAAAAAATTACATTTTCAAAAAAGTTAGAAAATTACACTAATCAATCTGAGGCTAATGAAATATAATGTCCAGCACTGTCAGGGGGCGGGGGGGTAATGGGCCATAACCCCTGGAGGTCATTTCGGGCATAAGACACCTTAATGCCCGCACCTCTGATAGTGGAAGTGACCCAGGGTCTAAAAAACGGCAAAGTCCCTTGATTTTGAGTAAATCCGGTTAATTAGCAGAACATGGTACAGATGTTAACCGGATGTACCCAAAGTTTATTCACCTTAATCCCGTTAATTAGCAGAACATGGTACAGATGATAACCGGATTTACCCAAAGTTTATTGACCCCATTCCAGACAAATATCAGAAAATTGGCAAAAACGACTAAGTATGAAGGACTCATCGGGCAAATCGCTCTGGAACTGAAATCGGATGCGTGCACTGACATGCTGCCCTCTCTGGAAGTCTGACACAAGTTGGAAAATTTTCTAAGTCCACAAAAAAAATTTTTTTCCAACTTTTTTTCAATTTTCCCCTCGTGGGATATATATTTTACCCACACATTTGGAACCCTCCTGGGATGCCCTCTAACATATTATTCCCTTATTTAGCGGAGATTTTCACAAAAAATTACATTTTCAAAAAAGTCAGAAAATTACACTAATCAATCTGAGGCTAATGAAATATAATGTCCAGCACTGTCAGGGGGCGGGGGGGTAATGGGCCATAACCCCTGGAGGTCATTTCGGGCATAAGACACCTTAATGCCCGCACCTCTGATAGTGGAAGTGACCCAGGGTCTAAAAAACGGCAAAGTCCCTTGATTTTGAGTAAATCCGGTTAATTAGCAGAACATGGTACAGATGTTAACCGGATGTACCCAAAGTTTATTCACCTTAATCCCGTTAATTAGCAGAACATGGTACAGATGATAACCGGATTTACCCAAAGTTTATTGACCCCATTCCAGACAAATATCAGAAAATTGGCAAAAACGACTAAGTATGAAGGACTCATCGGGCAAATCGCTCTGGAACTGAAATCGGATGCGCGCACTGACATGCTGCCCTCTCTGGAAGTCTGACACAAGTTGGAAAATTTTCTAAGTCCACAAAAAAAATTTTTTTCCAACTTTTTTTCAATTTTCCCCTCGTGGGATATATATTTTACCCACACATTTGGAACCCTCCTGGGATGCCCTCTAACATATTATTCCCTTATTTAGCGGAGATTTTCACAAAAAATTACATTTTCAAAAAAGTCAGAAAATTACACTAATCAATCCGAGGCTAATGAAATATAATGTCCAGCACTGTCAGGGGGCGGGGGGGTAATGGGCCATAACCCCTGGAGGTCATTTCGGGCATAAGACACCTTAATGCCCGCACCTCTGATAGTGGAAGTGACCCAGGGTCTAAAAAACGGCAAAGTCCCTTGATTTTGAGTAAATCCGGTTAATTAGCAGAACATGGTACAGATGTTAACCGGATGTACCCAAAGTTTATTCACCTTAATCCCGTTAATTAGCAGAACATGGTACAGATGATAACCGGATTTACCCAAAGTTTATTGACCCCATTCCAGACAAATATCAGAAAATTGGCAAAAACGACTAAGTATGAAGGACTCATCGGGCAAATCGCTCTGGAACTGAAATCGGATGCGTGCACTGACATGCTGCCCTCTCTGGAAGTCTGACACAAGTTGGAAAATTTTCTAAGTCCACAAAAAAAATTTTTTTCCAACTTTTTTTCAATTTTCCCCTCGTGGGATATATATTTTACCCACACATTTGGAACCCTCCTGGGATGCCCTCTAACATATTATTCCCTTATTTAGCGGAGATTTTCACAAAAAATTACATTTTCAAAAAAGTCAGAAAATTACACTAATCAATCTGAGGCTAATGAAATATAATGTCCAGCACTGTCAGGGGGCGGGGGGGTAATGGGCCATAACCCCTGGAGGTCATTTCGGGCATAAGACACCTTAATGCCCGCACCTCTGATAGTGGAAGTGACCCAGGGTCTAAAAAACGGCAAAGTCCCTTGATTTTGAGTAAATCCGGTTAATTAGCAGAACATGGTACAGATGTTAACCGGATGTACCCAAAGTTTATTCACCTTAATCCCGTTAATTAGCAGAACATGGTACAGATGATAACCGGATTTACCCAAAGTTTATTGACCCCATTCCAGACAAATATCAGAAAATTGGCAAAAACGACTAAGTATGAAGGACTCATCGGGCAAATCGCTCTGGAACTGAAATCGGATGCGCGCACTGACATGCTGCCCTCTCTGGAAGTCTGACACAAGTTGGAAAATTTTCTAAGTCCACAAAAAAAATTTTTTTCCAACTTTTTTTCAATTTTCCCCTCGTGGGATATATATTTTACCCACACATTTGGAACCCTCCTGGGATGCCCTCTAACATATTATTCCCTTATTTAGCGGAGATTTTCACAAAAAATTACATTTTCAAAAAAGTCAGAAAATTACACTAATCAATCTGAGGCTAATGAAATATAATGTCCAGCACTGTCAGGGGGGGGGGGTAATGGGCCATAACCCCTGGAGGTCATTTCGGGCATAAGACACCTTAATGCCCGCACCTCTGATAGTGGAAGTGACCCAGGGTCTAAAAAACGGCAAAGTCCCTTCATTTTGAGTAAATCCGGTTAATTAGCAGAACATGGTACAGATGTTAACCGGATGTACCCAAAGTTTATTCACCCTAATCCCGTTAATTAGCAGAACATGGTACAGATGATAACCGGATTTACCCAAAGTTTATTGACCCCATTCCAGACAAATATCAGAAAATTGGCAAAAACGACTAAGTATGAAGGACTCATCGGGCAAATCGCTCTGGAACTGAAATCGGATTCGCGCACTGACATGCTGCCCTCTCTGGAAGTCTGACACAAGTTGGAAAATTTTCTAAGTCCACAAAAAAAATTTTTTCCAACGTTTTTTCAATTTTCCCCTCGTGGGATATATATTTTACCCACACATTTGGAACCCTCCTGGGATGCCCTCTAACATATTATTCCCTCATTTAGCGGAGATTTTCACAAAAAATTACATTTTCAAAAAAGTCAGAAAATTACACTAATCAATCTGAGGTTAATGAAATATAATGTCCAGCACTGTCAGGGGGGGGGGGGGGGTAATGGGCCATAACCCCTGGAGGTCATTTCGGGCATCAGACACCTGACTGCCCGAACCTCTGATAGTGGAAGTGACCCAAGCTCCAAAATACAGCAAAGTCCCTTCATTTTGAGTAAATCCGGTTATTTAGCAGCACATGGTGCACATGTTAACTGGATATACCCTCATTACAAATTTCCATTGACCGTGCTCCACCTGGTGACGGAAATTTGTTAGTGCATGCACAACCCTAATCCGGTAAAGTAGTAGCATATAGTGCAGTCTTAACCGGATTTAACCTCATTACAAATTTCCATTGACCGTGCTCCACCTGGTGACGGAAATTTGTTAGTGCATGCCATTGGTTAAAATATAGCATATAGTTCACTCTTTAACCGGATTTACCCCCTGTTACAAATTGACAGTGTTAGAGCTCCTCACGGGGTGCTGCTCCTCGGTACAAGATGCCTCTCACTCAGGATATGAATCCCTGGAAAGCTGATGGTCCAGTCTACAGAACGTATATCTCGGATTGTTCATCGGACCCACGGTTCAGGAAAAATCCAGGTGAAAGTGAGATAGGAAAGCCATTGATTCCTACCATTGACTTAACATGGTGCTAGGGGTGCCCTCTTCCCCGATCCACCAGAAACCGCAGGAGGGATCAAAGAAAAAGCTGCTTAGTGAATATTGAAGCCAAGAGGATTATCTAAATACATCTCTGTCCGTTTGCAGTCTGCCCCCTTAGCTGCTGAGATCTGCCCCCCAAAGTCGGAGGAGCATTTTCAGATGCAGATCTTTAGTGTGAGACTTTGATAGAATGTGCCAAATACGGCACTCACTATCACAGACTCACACTTAGCATTAACAAGGTAGTGTGGCTCGCTTCTTGGGGCGCTGCTCCTCAGGGAAATGGCATACATACACATGTGAGGAGTCCCTTGAAAGGGGAGAGCGTATGCTACAAAGTGTTTATCTCTGATTTTCTATTGGACCTTCAGAACCGGAGCAAACAGTACCAATTTTAGACATGCCCTGTACTGGAACCACTCTTGCTATGAGCAAGTGCCACCACTCATTGTGTAGTTCTACTTTAGCTCTGTAAACACTGCAAGTTTGGGCCATCTTGGACCTTCACAAGTCGAGATGTCAGCACTGGAAAGTGGGTAACCTCATTTAGCAGACATGGGCCGCCTGGTCAGAGGGGGATCACGGCTCTCGGGGTGCTGCTCCTCGGTACAAGATGCCTCTCACATAGGATGTGAATCCCTGGAAAGCTGACGGTCCAGTCTACAAAACGTATATCTCGGATTGTTTATCGGACCCACGGTTCCGGAAAAATCCAGGTGAAAGTGAGATAGGGAAATGCCATTGATTCCTACCATTGACTTAACATGGTGCTGGGGGTGCCCTCTTCCAATTTTTTCCAACTTTTTTTCAATTTTCCCCTCGTGGGATATATATTTTACCCACACATTTGGAACCCTCCTGGGATGCCCTCTAACATATTATTCCCTCATTTAGCGGAGATTTTCACAAAAAATTACATTTTCAAAAAAGTCAGAAAATTACACTAATCAATCTGAGGCTAATGAAATATAATGTCCAGCACTGTCAGGGGGGGGGGGGGGGGGTAATGGGCCATAACCCCTGGAGGTCATTTCGGGCATAAGACACCTTAATGCCCGCACCTCTGATAGTGGAAGTGACCCAGGGTCTAAAAAACGGCAAAGTCCCTTGATTTTGAGTAAATCCGGTTAATTAGCAGAACATGGTACAGATGTTAACCGGATGTACCCAAAGTTTATTCACCCTAATCCCGTTAATTAGCAGAACATGGTACAGATGATAACCGGATTTACCCAAAGTTTATTGACCCCATTCCAGACAAATATCAGAAAATTGGCAAAAATGACTAAGTATGAAGGACTCATCGGGCAAATCGCTCTGGAACTGAAATCGGATGCGCGCACTGACATGCTCCCCTCTCTGGAAGTCTGACACAAGTTGGAAAATTTTCAAAGTCCACAAAAAAAATTTTTTCCAACTTTTTTTCAATTTTCCCCTCGTGGGATATATATTTTACCCACACATTTGGAACCCTCCTGGGATGCCCTCTAACATATTATTCCCTCATTTAGCGGAGATTTTCACAAAAAATTACATTTTCAAAAAAGTCAGAAAATTACACTAATCAATCTGAGGCTAATGAAATATAATGTCCAGCACTGTCAGGGGGGGGGGGGGGGGGTAATGGGCCATAACCCCTGGAGGTCATTTCGGGCATAAGACACCTTAATGCCCGCACCTCTGATAGTGGAAGTGACCCAGGGTCTAAAAAACGGCAAAGTCCCTTCATTTTGAGTAAATCCGGTTAATTAGCAGAACATGGTACAGATGTTAACCGGATGTACCCAAAGTTTATTCACCCTAATCCCGTTAATTAGCAGAACATGGTACAGATGATAACCGGATTTACCCAAAGTTTATTGACCCCATTCCAGACAAATATCAGAAAATTGGCAAAAACGACTAAGTATGAAGGACTCATCGGGCAAATCGCTCTGGAACTGAAATCGGATGCGCGCACTGACATGCTCCCCTCTCTGGAAGTCTGACACAAGTTGGAAAATTTTCAAAGTCCACAAAAAAAATTTTTTCCAACTTTTTTTCAATTTTCCCCTCGTGGGATATATATTTTACCCACACATTTGGAACCCTCCTGGGATGCCCTCTAACATATTATTCCCTCATTTAGCGGAGATTTTCACAAAAAATTAAATTTTCAAAAAAGTCAGAAAATTACACTAATCAATCTGAGGCTAATGAAATATAATATCCAGCACTGTCAGGGGGGGGGGAGGGGGTAATGGGCCATAACCCCTGGAGGTCATTTCGGGCATAAGACACCTTAATGCCCGCACCTCTGATAGTGGAAGTGACCCAGGGTCTAAAAAACGGCAAAGTCCCTTCATTTTGAGTAAATCCGGTTAATTGGCAGAACATGGTACAGATGTTAACCGGATGTACCCAAAGTTTAGTCACCCTAATCCCGTTAATTAGCAGAACATGGTACAGATGATAACCGGATTTACCCAAAGTTTATTGACCCCATTCCAGACAAATATCAGAAAATTGGCAAAAACAACTAAGTATGAAGGACTCATCGGGCAAATCGCTCTGGAACTGAAATCGGATGCGCGCACTGACATGCTCCCCTCTCTGGAAGTCTGACACAAGTTGGAAAATTTTCTAAGTCCACAAAAAAAATTTTTTCCAACTTTATTTCAATTTTCCCCTCGTGGGATATATATTTTACCCACACATTTGGAACCCTCCTGGGATGCCCTCTAACATATTATTCCCTCATTTAGCGGAGATTTTCACAAAAAATTACATTTTCAAAAAAGTCAGAAAATTACACTAATCAATCTGAGGCTAATGAAATATAATGTCCAGCACTGTCAGGGGGGGGGGGGGGGGTAATGGGCCATAACCCCTGGAGGTCATTTCGGGCATAAGACACCTTAATGCCCGCACCTCTGATAGTGGAAGTGACCCAGGGTCTAAAAAACGGCAAAGTCCCTTGATTTTGAGTAAATCCGGTTAATTAGCAGAACATGGTACAGATGTTAACCGGATGTACCCAAAGTTTATTCACCCTAATCCCGTTAATTAGCAGAACATGGTACAGATGATAACCGGATTTACCCAAAGTTTATTGACCCCATTCCAGACAAATATCAGAAAATTGGCAAAAACGACTAAGTATGAAGGACTCATCGGGCAAATCGCTCTGGAACTGAAATCGGATGCGCGCACTGACATGCTCCCCTCTCTGGAAGTCTGACACAAGTTGGAAAATTTTCTAAGTCCACAAAAAAAATTTTTTACAACTTTTTTTCAATTTTCCCCTCGTGGGATATATATTTTACCCACACATTTGGAACCCTCCTGGGATGCCCTCTAACATATTATTCCCTCATTTAGCGGAGATTTTCACAAAAAATTACATTTTCAAAAAAGTCAGAAAATTACACTAATCAATCTGAGGCTAATGAAATATAATGTCCAGCACTGTCAGGGGGGGGGGGGGTAATGGGCCATAACCCCTGGAGGTCATTTCGGGCATTAGACACCTTAATGCCCGCACCTCTGATAGTGGAAGTGACCCAGGGTCTAAAAAACGGCAAAGTCCCTTGATTTTGAGTAAATCCGGTTAATTGGCAGAACATGGTACAGATGTTAACCGGATGTACCCAAAGTTTATTCACCCTAATCCCGTTAATTAGCAGAACATGGTACAGATGATAACCGGATTTACCCAAAGTTTATTGACCCCATTCCAGACAAATATCAGAAAATTGGCAAAAACGACTAAGTATGAAGGACTCATCGGGCAAATCGCTCTGGAACTGAAATCGGATGCGTGCACTGACATGCTCCCCTCTCTGGAAGTCTGACACAAGTTGGAAAATTTTCTAAGTCCACAAAAAAATTTTTTTCCAACGTTTTTTCAATTTTCCCCTCGTGGGATATATATTTTACCCACACATTTGGAACCCTCCTGGGATGCCCTCTAACATATTATTCCCTCATTTAGCGGAGATTTTCACAAAAAATTAAATTTTCAAAAAAGTCAGAAAATTACACTAATCAATCTGAGGTTAATGAAATATAATGTCCAGCACTGTCAGGGGGGGGGGGGTAATGGGCCATAACCCCTGGAGGTCATTTCGGGCATCAGACACCTGACTGCCCGAACCTCTGATAGTGGAAGTGACCCAAGCTCTAAAATACAGCAAAGTCCCTTCATTTTGAGTAAATCCGGTTATTTAGCAGAACATGGTGCACATGTTAACTGGATATACCCTCATTACAAATTTCCATTGACCGTGCTCCACCTGGTGACGGAAATTTGTTAGTGCATGCCATTGGTTAAAATATAGCATATAGTTCACTCTTTAACCGGATTTACCCCCTGTTACAAATTGACAGTGTTAGAGCTCCTCACGGGGTGCTGCTCCTCGGTACAAGATGCCTCTCACTCAGGATATGAATCCCTGGAAAGCTGACGGTCCACTCTACAGAACGTATATCTTGGATTGTTCATCGGACCCACGGTTCAGGAAAAATCCAGGTGAAAGTGAGATAGGGAAATGCCATTGATTCTTACCATTGACTTAACATGGTGCTGGGGGTGCCCTCTTCCCCGAGCCCCCAGAAACCGCAGGAGGGATCAAAGAAAAAGCTGCTTAGTGAATATTGAAGCCAAGAGGATTATCTAAATACATCTCTGTCCGTTTGCAGTGTGCTCCCTTAGCTGCTGAGATCTGCCCCCCAAAGTCGGAGGAGCATTTTCAGATGCAGATCTTTAGTGTGAGACTTTGATAGAATATGCCAAATACGGCACTCACTATCACAGACTCACACTTAGCATTTACCAGGTAGGGGTGGCTCGCTTCTTGGGGCGCTGCTCCTCAGGGAAATGGCATATATACAAATGTGAGGAGTCCCTGGAAAGGGGAGAGCGAGTGCTACAAAGTGCTTATCTCTGATTTTCTATTGGACCTTCAGAACCGGAGCAAACAGTACCAATTTTAGACATGTCTTGTACTGGAACCACTCTTGCTATGAACAAGTGCCACCACTCATTGTGTAGTTCTACTTTAGCTCTGTAAACACTGCAAGTTTGGGCCATCTTGGACCTTCACAAGTCGAGATGTCAGCACTGGAAAGTGGGTAACCTCATTTAGCAGACATAGGCCGACTGGTCAGAGGGGGATCACGGCTCTCGGGGTGCTGCTCCTTGGTACAAGATGCCTCTCACTCAGAATATGAATCCCTGGAAAGCTGACGGTCCAGTCTACAAAACGTATATCTCGGATTGTTTATCGGACCCACGGTTCCGGAAAAATCCAGGTGAAAGTGAGATAGGGAAATGCCATTGATTCCTACCATTGACTTAACATGGTGCTGGGGGTGCCCTCTTCCCCGATCCACCAGAAACCGCAGGAGGGATCAAAGAAAAAGCTGCTTAGTGAATATTGAAGCCAAGAGGATTATCTAAATACATCTCTGTCCGTTTGCAGTCTGCCCCCTTAGCTGCTGAGATCTGCCCCCCAAAGTCGGAGGAGCATTTTCAGATGCAGATCTTTAGTGTGAGACTTTGATAGAATGTGCCAAATACGGCACTCACTATCACAGACTCACACTTAGCATTAACCAGGTAGGGTGGTCGCTTCTTGGGGCGCTGCTCCTCAGGGAAATGGCATACATACACATGTGAGGAGTCCCTTGAAAGGGTAGAGCGAGTGCTACAAAGTGTTTATCTCTGATTTTCTATTGGACCTTCAGAACCGGAGCAAACAGTACCAATTTTAGACATGTCTTGTACTGGAACCACTCTTGCTATGAACAAGTGCCACCACTCATTGTGTAGTTCTACTTTAGCTCTGTAAACACTGCAAGTTTGGGCCATCTTGGATCTTCACAAGTCGAGATGTCAGCACTGGAAAGTGGGTAACCTCATTTAGCAGACATGGGCCGCCTGGTCAGAGGGGGATCACGGCTCTCGGGGTGCTGCTCCTTGGTACAAGATGCCTCTCACTCAGAATATGAATCCCTGGAAAGCTGACGGTCCAGTCTACAAAACGTATATCTCGGATTGTTTATCGGACCCACGGTTCCGGAAAAATCCAGGTGAAAGTGAGATAGGGAAATGCCATTGATTCTTACCATTGACTTAACATGGTGCTAGGGGTGCCCTCTTCCCCGAGCCCCCAGAAACCGCAGGAGGGATCAAAGAAAAAGCTGCTTAGTGAATATTGAAGCCAAGAGGATTATCTAAATACATCTCTGTCCGTTTGCAGTCTGCCCCCTTAGCTGCTGAGATCTGCCCCCCAAAGTCGGAGGAGCATTTTCAGATGCAGATCTTTAGTGTGAGACTTTGATAGAATGTGCCAAATACGGCACTCACTATCACAGACTCACACTTAGCATTTACCAGGTAGGGGTGGCTCGCTTCTTGGGGTGCTGCTCCTCAGGGAAATGGCATACATACACATGTGAGGAGTCCCTTGAAAGGGGAGAGCGAGTGCTACAAAGTGTTTATCTCTGATTTTCTATTGGACCTTCAGAACCGAAGCAAACAGTACCAATTTTAGACATGTCTTGTACTGGAACCACTCTTGCTATGAACAAGTGCCACCACTCATTGTGTAGTTCTACTTTAGCTCTGTAAACACTGCAAGTTTGGGCCATCTTGGACCTTCACAAGTCGAGATGTCAGCACTGGAAAATGGGTAACCTCATTTAGCAGACATGGGCCGCCTGGTCAGAGGGGGATCACGGCTCTTGGGTTGCTGCTCCTCGGTACAAGATGCCTCTCACTCAGGATATAAATCACTGGAAAGCTGACGGTCCAGTCTACAGAACGTATATCTCGGATTGTTCATCGGACCCACGGTTCAGGAAAAATCCAGGTGAAAGTGAGATAGGGAAATGCCATTGATTCTTACCATTGACTTAACATGGTGCTGGGGGTGCCCTCTTCCCCGAGCCCCCAGAAACCGCAGGAGGGATCAAAGAAAAAGCTGCTTAGTGAATATTGAAGCCAAGAGGATTATCTAAATACATCTCTGTCCGTTTACAGTCTGCCCCCTTTGCTGCTGAGATCTGCCCCCCAAAGTCGGAGGAGCATTTTCAGATGCAGATCTTTAGTGTGAGACTTTGATAGAATGTGCCAAATACGGCACTCACTATCACAGACTCACACTTAGCATTTACCAGGTAGGGGTGGCTCGCTTCTTGGGGCGCTGCTCCTCAGGGAAATGGCATATATACAAATGTGAGGAGTCCCTGGAAAGGGGAGAGCGAGTGCTACAAAGTGTTTATCTCTGATTTTCTATTGGACCTTCAGAACCGGAGCAAACAGTACCAATTTTAGACATGTCTTGTGCTGGAACCACTCTAGCTATGAACAAGTGCCACCACACATTGTGTAGTTCTACTTTAGCTCTGTAAACACTGCAAGTTTGGGCCATCTTGGACCTTCACAAGTCGAGATGTCAGCACTGGAAAGTGGGTAACCTCATTTAGCAGACATAGGCCGCCTGGTCAGAGGGGGATCACGGCTCTCGGGGTGCTGCTCCTTGGTACAAGATGCCTCTCACTCAGAATATGAATCCCTGGAAAGCTGACGGTCCAGTCTACAGAACGTATATCTCGGATTGTTTATCGGACCCACGGTTCCGGAAAAATCCAGGTGAAAGTGAGATAGGGAAATGCCATTGATTCCTACCATTGACTTAACATGGTGCTGGGGGTGCCCTCTTCCCCGATCCACCAGAAACCGCAGGAGGGATCAAAGAAAAAGCTGCTTAGTGAATATTGAAGCCAAGAGGATTATCTAAATACATCTCTGTCCGTTTGCAGTCTGCCCCCTTAGCTGCTGAGATCTGCCCCCCAAAGTCGGAGGAGCATTTTCAGATGCAGATCTTTAGTGTGAGACTTTGATAGAATGTGCCAAATACGGCACTCACTATCACAGACTCAAACTTAGCATTAACCAGGTAGGGTGGTCGCTTCTTGGGGCGCTGCTCCTCAGGGAAATGGCATACATACACATGTGAGGAGTCCCTTAAAAGGGGAGAGCGTATGCTACAAAGTGTTTATCTCTGATTTTCTATTGGACCTTCAGAACCGGAGCAAACAGTACCAATTTTAGACATGCCTTGTACTGGAACCACTCTTGCTATGAACAAGTGCCACCACTCATTGTGTAGTTCTACTTTAGCTCTGTAAACACTGCAAGTTTGGGCCATCTTGGACCTTCACAAGTCGAGATGTCAGCACTGGAAAGTGGGTAACCTCATTTAGCAGACATGGGCCGCCTGGTCAGAGGGGGATCACGGCTCTCGGGGTGCTGCTCCTTGGTACAAGATGCCTCTCACTCAGAATATGAATCCCTGGAAAGCTGACGGTCCAGTCTACAAAACGTATATCTCGGATTGTTTATCGGACCCACGGTTCCGGAAAAATCCAGGTGAAAGTGAGATAGGGAAATGCCATTGATTCTTACCATTGACTTAACATGGTGCTAGGGGTGCCCTCTTCCCCGAGCCCCCAGATACCGCAGGAGGGATCAAAGAAAAAGCTGCTTAGTGAATATTGAAGCCAAGAGGATTATCTAAATACATCTCTGTCCGTTTGCAGTCTGCCCCCTTAGCTGCTGAGATCTGCCCCCCAAAGTCGGAGGAGCATTTTCAGATGCAGATCTTTAGTGTGAGACTTTGATAGAATGTGCCAAATACGGCACTCACTATCACAGACTCACACTTAGCATTTACCAGGTAGGGGTGGCTCGCTTTTTGGGGTACTGCTCCTCAGGGAAATGGCATACATACACATGTGAGGAGTCCCTTGAAAGGGGAGAGCGAGTGCTACAAAGTGTTTATCTCTGATTTTCTATTGGACCTTCAGAACCGAAGCAAACAGTACCAATTTTAGACATGTCTTGTACTGGAACCACTCTTGCTATGAACAAGTGCCACCACTCATTGTGTAGTTCTACTTTAGCTCTGTAAACACTGCAAGTTTGGGCCATCTTGGACCTTCACAAGTCGAGATGTCAGCACTGGAAAATGGGTAACCTCATTTAGCAGACATGGGCCGCCTGGTCAGAGGGGGATCACGGCTCTCGGGGTGCTGCTCCTCGGTACAAGATGCCTCTCACTCAGGATATAAATCACTGGAAATCTGACGGTCCAGTCTACAGAACGTATATCTCGGATTGTTCATCGGACCCACGGTTCAGGAAAAATCCAGGTGAAAGTGAGATAGGGAAATGCCATTGATTCTTACCATTGACTTAACATGGTGCTAGGGGTGCCCTCTTCCCCGAGCCCCCAGAAACCGCAGGAGGGATCAAAGAAAAAGCTGCTTAGTGAATATTGAAGCCAAGAGGATTATCTAAATACATCTCTGTCCGTTTGCAGTCTGCCCCCTTTGCTGCTGAGATCTGCCCCCCAAAGTCGGAGGAGCATTTTCAGATGCAGATCTTTAGTGTGAGACTTTGATAGAATGTGCCAAATACGGCACTCACTATCACAGACTCACATTTAGCATTTACCAGGTAGGGGTGGTCGCTTCTTGGGGCGCTGCTCCTCAGGGAAATGGCATACATACAAATGTGAGGAGTCCCTGGAAAGGGGAGAGCGAGTGCTACAAAGTGTTTATCTCTGATTTTCTATTGGACCTTCAGAACCGGAGCAAACAGTACCAATTTTAGACATGTCTTGTACTGGAACCACTCTAGCTATGAACAAGTGCCACCACACATTGTGTAGTTCTACTTTAGCTCTGTAAACACTGCAAGTTTGGGCCATCTTGGACCTTCACAAGTCGAGACGTCAGCACTGGAAAGTGGGTAACCTCATTTAGCAGACATAGGCCGACTGGTCAGAGGGGGATCACGGCTCTCGGGGTGCTGCTCCTTGGTACAAGATGCCTCTCACTCAGAATATGAATCCCTGGAAAGCTGACGGTCCAGTCTACAAAACGTATATCTCGGATTGTTTATCGGACCCACGGTTCCGGAAAAATCCAGGTGAAAGTGAGATAGGGAAATGCCATTGATTCCTACCATTGACTTAACATGGTGCTGGGGGTGCCCTCTTCCCCGAGCCCCCAGAAACCGCAGGAGGGATCAAAGAAAAAGCTGCTTAGTGAATATTGAAGCCAAGAGGATTATCTAAATACATCTCTGTCCGTTTACAGTCTGCCCCCTTTGCTGCTGAGATCTGCCCCCCAAAGTCGGAGGAGCATTTTCAGATGCAGATCTTTAGTGTGAGACTTTGATAGAATGTGCCAAATACGGCACTCACTATCACAGACTCACACTTAGCATTTACCAGGTAGGGGTGGCTCGCTTCTTGGGGCGCTGCTCCTCAGGGAAATGGCATATATACAAATGTGAGGAGTCCCTGGAAAGGGGAGAGCGAGTGCTACAAAGTGTTTATCTCTGATTTTCTATTGGACCTTCAGAACCGGAGCAAACAGTACCAATTTTAGACATGTCTTGTGCTGGAACCACTCTAGCTATGAACAAGTGCCACCACACATTGTGTAGTTCTACTTTAGCTCTGTAAACACTGCAAGTTTGGGCCATCTTGGACCTTCACAAGTCGAGATGTCAGCACTGGAAAGTGGGTAACCTCATTTAGCAGACATAGGCCGCCTGGTCAGAGGGGGATCACGGCTCTCGGGGTGCTGCTCCTTGGTACAAGATGCCTCTCACTCAGAATATGAATCCCTGGAAAGCTGACGGTCCAGTCTACAGAACGTATATCTCGGATTGTTTATCGGACCCACGGTTCCGGAAAAATCCAGGTGAAAGTGAGATAGGGAAATGCCATTGATTCCTACCATTGACTTAACATGGTGCTGGGGGTGCCCTCTTCCCCGATCCACCAGAAACCGCAGGAGGGATCAAAGAAAAAGCTGCTTAGTGAATATTGAAGCCAAGAGGATTATCTAAATACATCTCTGTCCGTTTGCAGTCTGCCCCCTTAGCTGCTGAGATCTGCCCCCCAAAGTCGGAGGAGCATTTTCAGATGCAGATCTTTAGTGTGAGACTTTGATAGAATGTGCCAAATACGGCACTCACTATCACAGACTCAAACTTAGCATTAACCAGGTAGGGTGGTCGCTTCTTGGGGCGCTGCTCCTCAGGGAAATGGCATACATACACATGTGAGGAGTCCCTTAAAAGGGGAGAGCGTATGCTACAAAGTGTTTATCTCTGATTTTCTATTGGACCTTCAGAACCGGAGCAAACAGTACCAATTTTAGACATGCCTTGTACTGGAACCACTCTTGCTATGAACAAGTGCCACCACTCATTGTGTAGTTCTACTTTAGCTCTGTAAACACTGCAAGTTTGGGCCATCTTGGACCTTCACAAGTCGAGATGTCAGCACTGGAAAGTGGGTAACCTCATTTAGCAGACATGGGCCGCCTGGTCAGAGGGGGATCACGGCTCTCGGGGTGCTGCTCCTTGGTACAAGATGCCTCTCACTCAGAATATGAATCCCTGGAAAGCTGACGGTCCAGTCTACAAAACGTATATCTCGGATTGTTTATCGGACCCACGGTTCAGGAAAAATCCAGGTGAAAGTGAGATAGGGAAATGCCATTGATTCTTACCATTGACTTAACATGGTGCTAGGGGTGCCCTCTTCCCCGAGCCCCCAGATACCGCAGGAGGGATCAAAGAAAAAGCTGCTTAGTGAATATTGAAGCCAAGAGGATTATCTAAATACATCTCTGTCCGTTTGCAGTCTGCCCCCTTAGCTGCTGAGATCTGCCCCCCAAAGTCGGAGGAGCATTTTCAGATGCAGATCTTTAGTGTGAGACTTTGATAGAATGTGCCAAATACGGCACTCACTATCACAGACTCACACTTAGCATTTACCAGGTAGGGGTGGCTCGCTTTTTGGGGTACTGCTCCTCAGGGAAATGGCATACATACACATGTGAGGAGTCCCTTGAAAGGGGAGAGCGAGTGCTACAAAGTGTTTATCTCTGATTTTCTATTGGACCTTCAGAACCGAAGCAAACAGTACCAATTTTAGACATGTCTTGTACTGGAACCACTCTTGCTATGAACAAGTGCCACCACTCATTGTGTAGTTCTACTTTAGCTCTGTAAACACTGCAAGTTTGGGCCATCTTGGACCTTCACAAGTCGAGATGTCAGCACTGGAAAATGGGTAACCTCATTTAGCAGACATGGGCCGCCTGGTCAGAGGGGGATCACGGCTCTCGGGGTGCTGCTCCTCGGTACAAGATGCCTCTCACTCAGGATATAAATCACTGGAAATCTGACGGTCCAGTCTACAGAACGTATATCTCGGATTGTTCATCGGACCCACGGTTCAGGAAAAATCCAGGTGAAAGTGAGATAGGGAAATGCCATTGATTCTTACCATTGACTTAACATGGTGCTAGGGGTGCCCTCTTCCCCGAGCCCCCAGAAACCGCAGGAGGGATCAAAGAAAAAGCTGCTTAGTGAATATTGAAGCCAAGAGGATTATCTAAATACATCTCTGTCCGTTTGCAGTCTGCCCCCTTTGCTGCTGAGATCTGCCCCCCAAAGTCGGAGGAGCATTTTCAGATGCAGATCTTTAGTGTGAGACTTTGATAGAATGTGCCAAATACGGCACTCACTATCACAGACTCACATTTAGCATTTACCAGGTAGGGGTGGTCGCTTCTTGGGGCGCTGCTCCTCAGGGAAATGGCATACATACAAATGTGAGGAGTCCCTGGAAAGGGGAGAGCGAGTGCTACAAAGTGTTTATCTCTGATTTTCTATTGGACCTTCAGAACCGGAGCAAACAGTACCAATTTTAGACATGTCTTGTACTGGAACCACTCTAGCTATGAACAAGTGCCACCACACATTGTGTAGTTCTACTTTAGCTCTGTAAACACTGCAAGTTTGGGCCATCTTGGACCTTCACAAGTCGAGACGTCAGCACTGGAAAGTGGGTAACCTCATTTAGCAGACATAGGCCGACTGGTCAGAGGGGGATCACGGCTCTCGGGGTGCTGCTCCTTGGTACAAGATGCCTCTCACTCAGAATATGAATCCCTGGAAAGCTGACGGTCCAGTCTACAAAACGTATATCTCGGATTGTTTATCGGACCCACGGTTCCGGAAAAATCCAGGTGAAAGTGAGATAGGGAAATGCCATTGATTCCTACCATTGACTTAACATGGTGCTGGGGGTGCCCTCTTCCCCGATCCACCAGAAACCGCAGGAGGGATCAAAGAAAAAGCTGCTTAGTGAATATTGAAGCCAAGAGGATTATCTAAATACATCTCTGTCCGTTTGCAGTCTGCCCCCTTAGCTGCTGAGATCTGCCCCCCAAAGTCGGAGGAGCATTTTCAGATGCAGATCTTTAGTGTGAGACTTTGATAGAATGTGCCAAATACGGCACTCACTATCACAGACTCACACTTAGCATTAACCAGGTAGGGTGGTCGCTTCTTGGGGCGCTGCTCCTCAGGGAAATGGCATACATACACATGTGAGGAGTCCCTTAAAAGGGGAGAGCGTATGCTACAAAGTGTTTATCTCTGATTTTCTATTGGACCTTCAGAACCGGAGCAAACAGTACCAATTTTAGACATGCCTTGTACTGGAACCACTCTTGCTATGAACAAGTGCCACCACTCATTGTGTAGTTCTACTTTAGCTCTGTAAACACTGCAAGTTTGGGCCATCTTGGACCTTCACAAGTCGAGATGTCAGCACTGGAAAGTGGGTAACCTCATTTAGCAGACATGGGCCGCCTGGTCAGAGGGGGATCACGGCTCTCGGGGTGCTGCTCCTTGGTACAAGATGCCTCTCACTCAGAATATGAATCCCTGGAAAGCTGACGGTCCAGTCTACAAAACGTATATCTCGGATTGTTTATCGGACCCACGGTTCCGGAAAAATCCAGGTGAAAGTGAGATAGGGAAATGCCATTGATTCCTACCATTGACTTAACATGGTGCTGGGGGTGCCCTCTTCCCCGATCCACCAGAAACCGCAGGAGGGATCAAAGAAAAAGCTGCTTAGTGAATATTGAAGCCAAGAGGATTATCTAAATACATCTCTGTCCGTTTGCAGTCTGCTCCCTTAGCTGCTGAGATCTGCCCCCCAAAGTCGGAGGAGCATTTTCAGATGCAGATCTTTAGTGTGAGACTTTGATAGAATGTGCCAAATACGGCACTCACTATCACAGACTCACACTTAGCATTTACCAGGTAGGGGTGGCTCGCTTCTTGGGGCGCTGCTCCTCAGGGAAATGGCATACATACACATGTGAGGAGTCCCTTGAAAGGGGAGAGCGAGTGCTACAAAGTGTTTATCTCTGATTTTCTATTGGACCTTCAGAACCGGAGCAAACAGTACCAAATTTAGACATGTCTTGTACTGGAACCACTCTTGCTATGAACAAGTGCCACCACTCATTGTGTAGTTCTACTTTAGCTCTGTAAACACTGTAAGTTTGGACCATCTTGGACCTTCACAAGTCGAGATGTCAGCACTGGAAAATGGGTAACCTCATTTAGCAGACATGGGCCGCCTGGTCAGAGGGGGATCACGGCTCTTGGGGTGCTGCTCCTTGGTACAAGATGCCTCTCACTCAGAATATGAATCCCTGGAAAGCTGATGGTCCAGTCTACAGAACGTATATCTCGGATTGTTCATCGGACCCACGGTTCCGGAAAAATCCAGGTGAAAGTGAGATAGGGAAATGCCATTGATTCCTACCATTGACTTAACATGGTGCTAGGGGTGCCCTCTTCCCCGAGCCACCAGAAACCGCAGGAGGTATAAATGAAAAAGCTGCTTAGTGAATATTGAAGCCAAGAGGATTATCTAAATACATCTCTGTCCGTTTGCAGTCTGCTCCCTTAGCTGCTGAGATCTGCCCCCCAAAGTCGGAGGAGCATTTTCAGATGCAGATCTTTAGTGTGAGACTTTGATAGAATGTGCCAAATACGGCACTCACTATCACAGACTCACACTTAGCATTTACCAGGTAGGGGTGGTCGCTTCTTGGGGCGCTGCTCCTCAGGGAAATGGCATACATACACATGTGAGGAGTCCCTTGAAAGGGGAGAGCGAGTGCTACAAAGTGTTAATCTCTGATTTTCTATTGGACCTTCAGAACCGGAGCAAACAGTACCAATTTTAGACATGTCTTGTACTGGAACCACTTTTGCTATGAACAAGTGCCACCACGCATTGTGTAGTTCTACTTTAGCTCTGTAAGCACTGCAAGTTTGGGCCATCTTGGACCTTCACAAGTCGAGATGTCAGCACTGGAAAGTGGGTAACCTCATTTAGTTGACATGGGCCGCCTTGTCAGAGGGGGATCACGGCTCTCGGGGTGCTGCTCCTTGGTACAAGATGCCTCTCACTCAGGATATAAATCACTGGAAAGCTGACGGTCCAGTCTACAGAACGTATATCTCGGATTGTTCATCGGACCCACGGTTCCGGAAAAATCCAGGTGAAAGTGAAATAAGGAAATGCCATTGATTCCTACCATTGACTTAACATGGTGCTGGGGGTGCCCTCTTCCCCGAGCCACCAGAAACCGCAGGAGGGATCAATGAAAAAGCTGCTTAGTGAATATTGAAGCCAAGAGGATTATCTAAATACATCTCTGTCCGTTTGCAGTCTGCTCCCTTAGCTGCTGAGATCTGCCCCCCAAAGTCGGAGAAGCATTTTCAGATGCAGATCTTTAGTGTGAGACTTTGATAGAATGTGCCAAATACGGCACTCACTATCACAGACTCACACTTAGCATTTACCAGGAAGGGGTGGCTCGCTTCTTGGGGCGCTGCTCCTCAGTGAAATGGCATACATACACATGTGAGGAGTCCCTTGAAAGGGGAGAGCGAGTGCTACAAAGTATTTATCTCTGATTTTCTATTGGACCTTCAGAACCGGAGCAAACAGTACCAATTTTAGACATATCTTGTACTGGAACCACTCTAGCTATGAACAAGTGCCCCCACTCATTGTGTATTTCTACTTTAGCTCTGTAAACACTGCAAGTTTGGGCCATTTTGGACCTTCACAAGTCGAGATGTCATCACTGGAAAGTGGGTAACCTCATTTAGCAGACATGGGCCGCCTGGTCAGAGGGGGATCACGGCTCTCGGGGTGCTGCTCCTCGGTACAAGATGCCTCTCACTCAGAATATGAATCCCTGGAAAGCTGACGGTCCAGTCTACAGAACGTATATCTCGGATTGTTTATCGGACCCACGGTTGCGGAAAAATCCAGGTGAAAGTGAGATAGGAAAGCCATTGATTCCTACCATTGACTTAACATGGTGCTGGGGGTGCCCTCTTCCCCGATCCACCAGAAACCGCAGGAGGGATCAATGAAAAAGCTGCTTAGTGAATATTGAAGCCAAGAGGATTATCTAAATACATCTCTGTCCGTTTGCAGTGTGCTCCCTTAGCTGCTGAGATCTGCCCCCCAAAGTCGGAGGAGCATTTTCAGATGCAGATCTTTAGTGTGAGACTTTGATAGAATGTGCCAAATACGGCACTCACTATCACAGTCTCACACTTAGCATTTACCAGGTAGGGGTGGCTCGCTTCTTGGGGCGCTGCTCCTCAGGGAAATGGCATACATACACATGTGAGGAGTCCCTTGAAAGGGGAGAGCGAGTGCTACAAAGTGTTTATCTCTGATTTTCTATTGGACCTTCAGAACCGGAGCAAACAGTACCAATTTTAGACATATCTTGTACTGGAACCACTCTTGCTATGAACAAGTGCCACCACTCATTGTGTAGTTCTACTTTAGCTCTGTAAACACTGCAAGTTTGGGCCATCTTGGACCTTCACAAGTCGAGATGTCAGCACTGGAAAGTGGGTAACCTCATTTAGTTGACAAGGGCCGCCTTGTCAGAGGGGGATCACGGCTCTCGGGGTGCTGCTCCTTGGTACAAGATGCTTCTCACTCAGGATATAAATCCCTGGAAAGCTGACGGTCCACTCAACAGAACGTATATCTCGGATTGTTTATCGGACCCACGGTTCCGGAAAAATCCAAGTGAAAGTGAGATAGGGAAATGCCATTGATTCCCACCATTGACTTAACATGGTGCTGGGGGTGCCCTCTTCCCCGATCCACCAGAAACCGCAGGAGGGATCAAAGAAAAAGCTGCTTAGTGAATATTGAAGCCAAGAGGATTATCTAAATACATCTCTGTCCGTTTGCAGTCTGCTCCCTTTGCTGCTGAGATCTGCCCCCCAAAGTCGGAGGAGCATTTTCAGATGCAGATCTTTAGTGTGAGACTTTGATAGAATGTGCCAAATACGGCACTCACTATCACAGACTCACACTTAGCATTTACCAGGTAGGGGTGGCTCGCTTCTTTGGGCGCTGCTCCTCAGGGAAATGGCATACATACACATGTGAGGAGTCCCTTGAAAGGGGAGAGCGAGTGCTACAAAGTGTTTATCTCTGATTTTCTATTAGACCTTCAGAACCGGAGCAAACAGTACCAATTTTAGACATGTCTTGTACTGGAACCACTTTTGCTATGAACAAGTGCCACCACTCATTGTGTATTTCTACTTTAGCTCTGTAAACACTGCAAGTTTGGGCCATCTTGGACCTTCACAAGTCGAGATGTCAGCACTGGAAAATGGGTAACCTCATTTAGCAGACATGGGCCGCCTTGTCAGAGGGGGATCACGGCTCTCGGGGTGCTGCTCCTCGGTACAAGATGCCTTTCACTTAGGATATGATTCCCTGGAAAGCTGACGGTCCAGTCTACAAAACGTATATCTCTGATTGTTTATCGGACCCACGGTTCCGGAAAAATCCAGGTGAAAGTGAGATAGGGAATTGCCATTGATTCTTACCATTGACTTAACATGGTGCTAGGGGTGCCCTCTTCCCAAAGCCCCCAGAAACCGCAGGAGGGATCAAAGAAAAAGCTGCTTAGTGAATATTGAAGCCAAGAGGATTATCTAAATACATCTCTGTCCGTTTGCAGTCTGCTCCCTTAGCTGCTGAGATCTGCCCCCCAAAGTCGGAGGAGCATTTTCAGATGCAGATCTTTAGTGTGAGACTTTGATAGAATGTGCCAAATACGGCACTCACTATCACAGACTCACACTTAGCATTTACCAGGTAGGGGTGGCTCGCTTCTTGGGGCGCTGCTCCTCAGGGAAATGGCATACATACAAATGTGAGGAGTCCCTGGAAAGGGGAGAGCGAGTGCTACAAAGTGTTTATCTCTGATTTTCTATTGGACCTTCAGAACCGGAGCAAACAGTACCAATTTTAGACATGTCTTGTACTGGAACCACTCTAGCTATGAACAAGTGCCACCACACATTGTGTAGTTCTACTTTAGCTCTGTAAACACTGCAAGTTTGGGCCATCTTGGACCTTCACAAGTCGAGATGTCAGCACTGGAAAGTGGGTAACCTCATTTAGCAGACATGGGCCGCCTGGTCAGAGGGGGATCACGGCTCTCGGGGTGCTGCTCCTTGGTACAAGATGCCTCTCACTCAGAATATGAATCCCTGGAAAGCTGATGGTCCAGTCTACAGAACGTATATCTCGGATTGTTCATCGGACCCACGGTTCCGGAAAAATCCAGGTGAAAGTGAGATAGGGAAATGCCATTGATTCCTACCATTGACTTAACATGGTGCTGGGGGTGCCCTCTTCCCCGAGCCACCAGAAACCGCAGGAGGTATCAATGAAAAAGCTGCTTAGTGAATATTGAAGCCAAGAGGATTATCTAAATACATCTCTGTCCGTTTGCAGTCTGCTCCCTTAGCTGCTGAGATCTGCCCCCCAAAGTCGGAGGAGCATTTTCAGATGCAGATCTTTAGTGTGAGACTTTGATAGAATGTGCCAAATACGGCACTCACTATCACAGACTCACACTTAGCATATACCAGGTAGGGGTGGTCGCTTCTTGGGGCGCTGCTCCTCAGGGAAATGGCATACATACACATGTGAGGAGTCCCTTGAAAGGGGAGAGCGAGTGCTACAAAGTGTTTATCTCTGATTTTCTATTGGACCTTCAGAACCGGAGCAAACAGTACCAATTTTAGACATGTCTTGTACTGGAACCACTTTTGCTATGAACAAGTGCCACCACTCATTGTGTATTTCTACTTTAGCTCTGTAAACACTGCAAGTTTGGGCCATCTTGGACCTTCACAAGTCGAGATGTCAGCACTGGAAAATGGGTAACCTCATTTAGTAGACATGGGCCGCCTGGTCAGAGGGGGATCACGGCTCTCGGGGTGCTGCTCCTCGGTACAAGATGCTTTTCACTTAGGATATCATTCCCTGGAAAGCTGACGGTCCAGTCTACAGAACGTATATCTCGGATTGTTTATCGGACCCACGGTTCCGGAAAAATCCAGGTGAAAGTGAGATAGGGAAAGCCATTGATTCCCACCATTGACTTAACATGGTGCTGGGGGTGCCCTCTTCTCCGAGCCACCAGAAACCGCAGGAGGTATAAATGAAAAAGCTGCTTAGTGAATATTGAAGCCAAGAGGATTATCTAAATACATCTCTGTCCGTTTGCAGTCTGCTCCCTTAGCTGCTGAGATCTGCCCCCCAAAGTCGGAGGAGCATTTTCAGATGCAGATCTTTAGAGTGAGACTTTGATAGAATGTGCCAAATACGGCACTCACTATCACAGACTCACACTTAGCATTTACCAGGTAGGGGTGGCTCGCTTCTTGGGGCGCTGCTCCTCAGGGAAATGGCATACATACAAATGTGAGGAGTCCCTTGAAAGGGGAGAGCGAGTGCTACAAAGTGTTTATCTCTAATTCTCTATTGGGCCTTCAGAACCGTAGCAAACAGTACCAATTTTAGACTTGTATTGTACTGGAACCACTTTTGCTATGAACAAGTGCCACCACTCATTGTGTAGTTCTACTTGAGCTCTGTACACACTGTATGTTTGGGCCATCTTGAACCTTCACAAGTCGAGATGTCAGCACTGGAAAGTGGGTAACCTCATTTAGTAGACATAGTATAAGCCACATACGGCCCTCACTCTCAGTCTCCCATTGAAAAATAATTTACCCTCAATCAAGGTTAATATTAGGCCGGTGATTTTCTTCACGATGCGTTCAAGACCCTGGAAAGATAATGGCTGCGAGATTTAGGATTTTCTTGTAAACATGGATCTCCCTGCCAATTTTTAGCGTGAGATTTTGTGAGATTGAGTGTTGTATATGGCACATACTATCAGTCTAACATTAATAAATGACCTACTGTCATGGCTGCATTGCTGTCTGTGGCCTATGGATGTTGTGAGTGACAGCTCAGCCGTCCTATGTATTCTGGAGTGTGCTGGGCTGTCAGCATTATGAGTGACAGCTCTGCTGTCCTACCTGGTTCAGTCTCTGGGTGTTTCCACCTGGTTTTTCAGCAGTGTTTGTTGCAAACAGATGCAGAAACCTTGCAGAAAGTTCAGCAGATAGTCAACGTGTGCAGAAAGTGATGTCCCATGGACTGAAGCAGCAGGAGGAACGAGTAGCAGTAAGTATTCATATATATATTTTTTAAATCAGTATGTGGTGCCCATATTACTGCAGGACTGTGGCTGTTTTATACCCTTATGGGGGCTGCACTATACTTTAAGGACCATGGGGGATGCATTATATTGCATGAAGGACCATGCTTATACTATATGGAAGGCTATGTGGGTTATTATATTTGGAAGATATGGGGTCCATTATACTGTATGTAGGTCCATTTTACTGCATGGAGGGCTGTGTTGGGGTCACCATACTTTGAGTTAGGAGTTGAGGTGAGGGTCATTATACTGTGAATGTGGAGGAATTCACAATGGGGTTATCATACTGTGGTTGGGGGGCACTTTTGTTGGCAGCATACTTTATGGGGAGAATGAAAGAGAAATCTAGGACTTAAAGGGGTATTTCCATCTCCAAGATCCTATCCCAATATGTAGTAGGTGTAATAGTAATGTTAGCAAATATCTCCAATTATAAATGTAGTATATTTTTTCTGATTCACTAGGTCTCTTTCCTCATGTGCAGGACCTTAGGTATCCATAGTTACGTCCAAGGATAAAGACAGATAGCTAGTTGCTAGTGGTCGTAACCATGGATACCTAAGGTCCTGCGATGCCTGCACATGAGGTAAGAGATAGTGAATCAAAAATACTATACTACATTTCTAATTGGAGAAATCTGCTAATATTACTACACCTACTACATATTGGGATAGGATCTTGGAGATGGGAATATCCCTTTAAGCAGGAGGAAAATTACTGTGTAAAGGCTGAAAAGTTGTGAGATCTGCTCTTCTGTGACCCAGACAGTAATTTAAGTTTTGTTTTTCCTCCCCCACCCTCTTTTTTGGGGGTGGAGGTGGTGGCAATTAGAAGTTCTGCTATGGGGCCCCATGATTTCTATGTACACCCCCAACAGCAATGAATGCTTGTAGAGTTAGATATTTGAAAAAAGCAAAAAGTGGGACATGGCTTTAAGGCTTTTGGGCTGATGTTGCACATTTGATTGACTGGTAATAATATGACTTCTTGTACTTAATGCTGTTCTGCTCCCATTTACTAGACACTTGCACTGTCCCGGATTAATATCACCCAACCTATTAAATCTTCATTTTTAGATACTCGGTTTTTGAACACCTTTTGCTTACTAAACTGTATATGAACATGTGTACCCATAAACAAATGAATCATGAAATAAAAAACTTCATTTTGCTTTATTTTAGGTAGAAAAAGGTCCACATTCATTTCATTCTTCATCAATCATCAATCCTTCTTTTTCATTCTCCGGGTCATCTTTTCCTCCATTGCAGCAATATGTCTTTCGCTCTTGGCACGTTGTTTTTCCATCTCTGCTTCCGGATGCATTCATTCACCTCCTCTTCTTCTGCTCTTATGTCTTCAAACAATCCTGTTGAGAAAATGTCAAAAAATGTATTAATATGGTAATGTGATATAGATACTAAACAATGGTTATTACATGTGTCTTGATTAGATGGGTTAGATACACAGCTCAACAGTGTCACATAGGATAGGATTAGATACACAGCTCAGAAGAATGTATCATGCAGGATAGGATTAGATACACAGCTCAGAAGAATGTATCATGCAGGATAGGATTAGATACATAGCTCAGAAGAATGTATCATGCAGGATAGGATTAGATACACAGCTCAGAAGAATGTATCATGCAGGATAGGATTAGATACACAGCTCAGAAGAATGTATCATGCAGGATAGGATTAGATACACAGCTCAGAAGAATGTATCATGCAGGATTTGATTAGATACCCAGCTCAGAAGAATGTATCATGCAGGATAGGATTAGATACCCAGCTCAGCAGACAGTATTACACAGGATTGGAGTAAATACATGGCCCAGAAGGGAGTATCAAACAGGATAGGATTAGATACCCAACTCAGCAGATAGTATTACACAGGATTGGAGTAAATACATGGCCCAGAAGGCAGTATCAAACAGGATAGGATTAGATACACAGGTCAGAAGAATGTATCATGCAGGATAGGATTAGATACCCAGTTCAGCAGACAGTTTCATACAAGATTGGATTATAAAATTGTGTGGGATTAGATACATGGCAGAGCAGCCATTTGAACATCTTACCGATGATATAGTCCACACGCATTGTGTGCTGTGTCTTCCTCCACCGATCATAAATGTGTCGCCCATGCCTTTCAGAGGCTTCAATACACTTTTTTAGCGATGGGAACTCCTTCTCTAAAGTTACTGGATATTTTGTTTCAAATCTTTTAAATTCTTCATCCTTGGAACTCAAAGGAGGAAGAGAAGAGTCTTTATGGTTCTCGTTCACACAGTCCACTTCCATTGCAGCGCTGTAAAATATAAATGTTTTAGTAACAGATCACATAAGAATAGTCAACCTGATGCAGCGAGGCTGGAGACAACCGCACCACTATTCACATACTTACCTTGATGTTGAAGCTTCCTCTTGAATTTTTCGGGTCAAGTTTGATGCTCGGATCAGCATGTCCATAGTGTTTTCCCGATAAACGCGCTCCGCAGTACTGTTGCTATGTGCCAGATACTTTGAAAAGTGATCTTTATCAATACTTTCTTTACAATTTGCAGCGACAAATGTTTCTGCCACCCGTCTCGCTATCTGGCTGGTTACTGGCTTCAATCCAAATCTGTATAATAAAAGAAAATTAAGTTAATCATCTTATTATGACCATGTAGACTTATTAACTAATAGTTTCTATTTTAAAATACATACTTGGTATGAAGTCTTGCAACATCATTTGAAACATTGTAGATTTTTTCTCCAGATGATGAAATAAAAAATCTCTTATTTTCCTTGTTTGGCTTCAAGAATGTGGGCCTCACTTTATCAAAGTAGATATCAAACCACTGGAATAGAAAATGAAAAAGAAATAAAATAAAGAACGACAGAGAGAGAGGGGGCACAGAGAGAGAAAGGGGGGCACAGAGAGAGAAAGGCATACAGAGAGAGAGGGGGGCACAGAGAGAGAAAGGCATACAGAGAGAGAGGGGGGCACACAGAGAGGGGGCACAGAGAGAGAAGGGGGGCACAGAGAGAGAAAGGCATACAGAGAGAGAAGGGGGGCACAGAGAGAGAGGGGGGCACAGAGAGAGAGGGGGCACAGAGAGAGAGGGGGCACAGAGAGAGAAAGGCATACAGAGAGAGAGGGGGGCACAGAGAGAGAAAGGCATACAGAGAGAGAGGGGGGCACACAGAGAGAGGGGGCACAGAGAGAGAGGGGGCACAGAGAGAGAAAGGCATACAGAGAGAGAGGGGGGCACAGAGAGAGAAAGGCATACAGAGAGAGAGGGGGGCACAGAGAGAGAAAGGCATACAGAGAGAGAGAGGGGAGCACAGAGAGAGGGGGCACAGAGAGAGAAGGGGGCAGAGAGAGAGGGGGGCACAGAGAGAGAAAGGCATACAGAGAGAGAGGGGGGCACAGAGAGAGAGGGGGGCACAGAGAGAGAAGGGGGGCACAGAGAGAGAAGGGGGCACAGAGAGAGAGGGGGGCACAGAGAGAGTGGGGAGCACAGAGAGAGAGGGGGGCACAGAGAGAGAAGGGGGGCACAGAGAGAGAAAGGCATACAGAAAGAGAGGGGGGCACAGAGAGAGTAAGGCATACAGAGAGAGAAGGGGGGCACAGAGAGAAAGGGGGGCACAGAGAGAGAAAGGCATACAGAGAGAGAAGGGGGGCACAGAGAGAGAGGGGGGCACAGAGAGAGAGGGGGGCACAGAGAGAGAGGGGGCACAGAGAGAGAGGGGTGCACAGAGAGAGAAAGGCATACAGAGAGAGAAGGGGGGCACAGAGAGAGAAAGGCATACAGAGAGAGAGGGGAGCACAGAGAGAGAGGGGGGCACAGAGAGAGAAGGGGGGCACAGAGAGAGAAAGGCATACAGAGAGAGAAGGGGGGCACAGAGAGAGAAAGGCATACAGAGAGAGAAGGGGGGCACAGAGAGAGAGGGGGGCACAGAGAGAGAGGGGGCACAGAGAGAGAGGGGGGCACAGAGAGAGAAAGGCATACAGAGAGAGAAGGGGGGCACAGAGAGAGAAAGGCATACAGAGAGAGGGGAGCACAGAGAGAGAGGGGGGCACAGAGAGAAAAGGGGGGCACAGAGAGAGAAAGGCATACAGAGAGAGAAGGGGGGCACAGAGAGAGAAAGGCATACAGAGAGAGAAAGGCATACAGAGAGAGGGGGCACAGAGAGAGGGGGGCATACAGAGAGAGAAGGGGGGCACAGAGAGAGAAAGGCATACAGAGAGAGAAGGGGAGCACAGAGAGAGAGGGGGGCACAGAGAGAGAAAGGCATACAGAGAGAGAAGGGGGCACAGAGAGAGAGGGGGGCACAGAGAGAGAGGGGGACACAGAGAGAGAAAGGCATATAGAGAGAGAGGGGGGCACAGAGAGAGAGGGGGGCACAGAGAGAGAAAGGCATACAGAGAGAGAGGGGAGCACAGAGAGAGAGGGGGGCACAGAGAGAGAAGGGGGGCACAGAGAGAGAAAGGCATACAGAGAGAGAAGGGGGGCACAGAGAGAGAAAGGCATACAGAGAGAGAAGGGGGCACAGAGAGAAAGGGGGGCACAGAGAGAGAAAGGCATACAGAGAGAGAAGGGGGGCACAGAGAGAGAGGGGGGCACAGAGAGAGAAAGGCATACAGAGAGAGAGGGGGGCACAGAGAGAGAGGGGGCACAGAGAGAGAGGGGGGCACAGAGAGAGAAAGGCATACAGAGAGAGAGGGGGGCACAGAGAGAGAGGGGGGCACAGAGAGAGAAAGGCATACAGAGAGAGAGGAGAGCACAGAGAGAGAGGGGGCACAGAGAGAGAAGGGGGGCACAGAGAGAGAAAGGCATACAGAGAGAGAAGGGGGGCACAGAGAGAGAAAGGCATACAGAGAGAGAAGGGGGGCACAGAGAGAAAGGGGGGCACAGAGAGAGAAAGGCATACAGAGAGAGAAGGGGGGCACAGAGAGAGGGGGGCATACAGAGAGAGAGGGGGGCACAGAGAGAGAGGGGGCACAGAGAGAGAGGGGGGCACAGAGAGAGAAAGGCATACAGAGAGAGAGGGGGGCACAGAGAGAGAGGGGGGCACAGAGAGAGAAAGGCATACAGAGAGAGAGGGGGGCACAGAGAGAGAGGGGGGCACAGAGAGAGAGGGGGCACAGAGAGAGAGGGGGGCACAGAGAGAGAAAGGCATGCAGAGAGAGAGGGGGGCACAGAGAGAGAGGGGGCACAGAGAGAGAGGGGGGCACAGAGAGAGAAAGGCATACAGAGAGAGAGGGGGGCACAGAGAGAGGGGGGCACAGAGAGAGAGGGGGCAGAGAGAGAGGGGGGCACAGAGAGAGAAAGGCATACAGAGAGAGAGGGGGGCACAGAGAGAGGGGGGCATACAGAGAGAGAGGGGGGCACAGAGAGAGAGGGGGCACAGAGAGAGAAAGGCATACAGAGAGAGAAGGGGGGCACAGAGAGAGAGGGGGCACAGAGAGAGAAAGGCATACAGAGAGAGAAAGGCATACAGAGAGAGGGGGGCACAGAGAGAGAAAGGCATACAGAGAGAGAAAGGCATACAGAGAGAGGGGGGCACAGAGAGAGAGGGGGCACAGAGAGAGAAAGGCATACAGAAAGAGAGGGGGGCACAGAGAGAGAAAGGCATACAGAGAGAGAAAGGCATACAGAGAGAGGGGAGCACAGAGAGAGAAAGGCATACAGAGAGAGAAAGGCATACAGAGAGAGGGGGGGCACAGAGAGAGAGGGGGCACAGAGAGAGAAAGGCATACAGAGAGAGAAAGGCATACAGAGAGAGAGGGGGGCACAGAGAGAGAAAGGCATACAGAGAGAGAAAGGCATACAGAGAGAGAGGGGGGCACAGAGAGAGAAAGGCATACAGAGAGAGAAGGGGGGCACAGAGAGAGAGGGGGGCACAGAGAGAGAGGGGGCACAGAGAGAGAGGGGGGCACAGAGAGAGAAAGGCATACAGAGAGAGAGGGGGGCACAGAGAGAGAGGGGGCACAGAGAGAGAGGGGGCACAGAGAGAGAGGGGGGCACAGAGAGAGAAAGGCATGCAGAGAGAGAGGGGGGCACAGAGAGAGAGGGGGCACAGAGAGAGAGGGGGGCACAGAGAGAGAAAGGCATACAGAGAGAGAGGGGGGCACAGAGAGAGGGGGGCACAGAGAGAGAGGGGGCAGAGAGAGAGGGGGGCACAGAGAGAGAAAGGCATACAGAGAGAGAGGGGGGCACAGAGAGAGGGGGGCATACAGAGAGAGAGGGGGGCACAGAGAGAAAGGGGGCACAGAGAGAGAAAGGCATACAGAGAGAGAAGGGGGGCACAGAGAGAGAGGGGGCACAGAGAGAGAAAGGCATACAGAGAGAGAAAGGCATACAGAGAGAGGGGGGCACAGAGAGAGAAAGGCATACAGAGAGAGAAAGGCATACAGAGAGAGGGGGGCACAGAGAGAGAGGGGGCACAGAGAGAGAAAGGCATACAGAAAGAGAGGGGGGCACAGAGAGAGAAAGGCATACAGAGAGAGAAAGGCATACAGAGAGAGGGGGGCACAGAGAGAGAAAGGCATACAGAGAGAGAAAGGCATACAGAGAGAGGGGGGCACAGAGAGAGAGGGGGCACAGAGAGAGAAAGGCATACAGAGAGAGAAAGGCATACAGAGAGAGAGGGGGGCACAGAGAGAGAAAGGCATACAGAGAGAGAAAGGCATACAGAGAGAGAGGGGGGCACAGAGAGAGAGGGGGCACAGAGAGAGAAAGGCATACAGAGAGAGAAGGGGGGCACAGAGAGAGAAAGGCATACAGAGAGAGAAAGGCATACAGAGAGAGGGGGGCACAGAGAGAGAAAGGCATGCATAGAGAGGGGGGCACAGAGAGAGAGGGGGCACAGAGAGAGAAAGGCATACAGAAAGATAGGGGGGCACAGAGAGAGAAAGGCATACAGAGAGAGAAAGGCATACAGAGAGAGGGGGGCACAGAGAGAGAAAGGCATACAGAGAGAGAAAGGCATACAGAGAGAGGGGGGCACAGAGAGAGAGGGGGCACAGAGAGAGAGGGGGCACAGAGAGAGAAAGGCATACAGAGAGAGAAAGGCATACAGAGAGAGAGGGGGGCATAGAGAGAGAAAGGCATACAGAGAGAGAAAGGCATACAGAGAGAGAGGGGGGCACAGAGAGAGAAAGGCATACAGAGAGAGAAAGGCATACAGAGAGGGGGGCACAGAGAGAGAGGGGGCACAGAGAGAGAAAGGCATACAGAAAGAGAGGGGGGCACAGAGAGAGAAAGGCATACAGAGAGAGAAAGGCATACAGAGAGAGGGGGGCACAGAGAGAGAAAGGCATACAGAGAGAGAGGGGAGCACAGAGAGAGAGGGGGCACAGAGAGAGAAGGGGGGCACAGAGAGAGAAAGGCATACAGAGAGAGAAGGGGGGCACAGAGAGAGAAAGGCATACAGAGAGAGAAGGGGGGCACAGAGAGAAAGGGGGGCACAGAGAGAGAAAGGCATACAGAGAGAGAAGGGGGGCACAGAGAGAGAGGGGGGCACAGAGAGAGAAAGGCATACAGAGAGAGAAAGACATACAGAGAGAGAGGGGGGCACAGAGAGAGAAAGGCATACAGAGAGAGAAAGGCATACAGAGAGAGGGGGGCACAGAGAGAGAGGGGGCACAGAGAGAGAAAGGCATACAGAAAGAGAGGGGGGCACAGAGAGAGAAAGGCATACAGAGAGAGAAAGGCATACAGAGAGAGAGGGGGGCATAGAGAGAGAAAGGCATACAGAGAGAGAAAGGCATACAGAGAGAGAGGGGGGCACAGAGAGAGAAAGGCATACAGAGAGAGAAAGGCATACAGAGAGAGGGGGGCACAGAGAGAGAGGGGGCACAGAGAGAGAAAGGCATACAGAAAGAGAGGGGGGCACAGAGAGAGAAAGGCATACAGAGAGAGAAAGGCATACAGAGAGAGGGGGGCACAGAGAGAGAAAGGCATACAGAGAGAGAGGGGAGCACAGAGAGAGAGGGGGCACAGAGAGAGAAGGGGGGCACAGAGAGAGAAAGGCATACAGAGAGAGAAGGGGGGCACAGAGAGAGAAAGGCATACAGAGAGAGAAGGGGGGCACAGAGAGAAAGGGGGGCACAGAGAGAGAAAGGCATACAGAGAGAGAAGGGGGGCACAGAGAGAGGGGGGCATACAGAGAGAGAGGGGGGCACAGAGAGAGAGGGGGCACAGAGAGAGAGGGGGGCACAGAGAGAGAAAGGCATACAGAGAGAGAGGGGGGCACAGAGAGAGAGGGGGGCACAGAGAGAGAAAGGCATACAGAGAGAGAGGGGGGCACAGAGAGAGAAAGGCATACAGAGAGAGAGGGGGGCACAGAGAGAGGGGGGCATACAGAGAGAGAGGGGGGCACAGAGAGAGAGGGGGCACAGAGAGAGAAAGGCATACAGAGAGAGAAGGGGGGCACAGAGAGAGAGGGGGCACAGAGAGAGAAAGGCATACAGAGAGAGAAAGGCATACAGAGAGAGGGGGGCACAGAGAGAGAGGGGGCACAGAGAGAGAAAGGCATACAGAGAGAGAAAGGCATACAGAGAGAGAAGGGGGGCACAGAGAGAGAGGGGGCACAGAGAGAGAAAGGCATACAGAGAGAGAAGGGGGGCACAGAGAGAGAGGGGGGCACAGAGAGAGAGGGGGCACAGAGAGAGAGGGGGGCACAGAGAGAGAAAGGCATACAGAGAGAGAAGGGGGGCACAGAGAGAGAAAGGCATACAGAGAGAGAAGGGGGGCACAGAGAGAGAAAGGCATACAGAGAGAGAAGGGGGGCACAGAGAGAAAGGGGGGCACAGAGAGAGAAATGCATACAGAGAGAGAAGGGGGGCACAGAGAGAGGGGGGCATACAGAGAGAGAGGGGGGCACAGAGAGAGAGGGGGGCACAGAGAGAGAAAGGCATACAGAGAGAGAGGGGGGCACAGAGAGAGAGGGGGGCACAGAGAGAGAAAGGCATACAGAGAGAGAGGGGGGCACAGAGAGAGAAAGGCATACAGAGAGAGAGGGGGGCACAGAGAGAGGGGGGCATACAGAGAGAGAGGGGGGCACAGAGAGAGAGGGGGCACAGAGAGAGAAAGGCATACAGAGAGAGAAGGGGGGCACAGAGAGTGAGAGGCATACAGAGAGAGAAAGGCATACAGAGAGAGGGGGGCACAGAGAGAGAAAGGCATACAGAGAGAGAAAGGCATACAGAGAGAGGGGGGCACAGAGAGAGAGGGGGCACAGAGAGAGAAAGGCATACAGAAAGAGAGGGGGGCACAGAGAGAGAAAGGCATACAGAGAGAGGGGGGCACAGAGAGAGAAAGGCATACAGAGAGAGAAAGGCATACAGAGAGAGGGGGGCACAGAGAGAGAGGGGGCACAGAGAGAGAAAGGCATACAGAGAGAGAGGGGGGCACAGAGAGAGAAAGGCATACAGAGAGAGAAAGGCATACAGAGAGAGAGGGGGGCACAGAGAGAGAGGGGGCACAGAGAGAGAAAGGCATACAGAGAGAGAAGGGGGGCACAGAGAGAGAGGGGGCACAGAGAGAGAAAGGCATACAGAAAGAGAGGGGGGCACAGAGAGAGAAAGGCATACAGAGAGAGAAAGGCATACAGAGAGAGAAAGGCATACAGAGAGAGGGGGGCACAGAGAGAGAGGGGGCACAGAGAGAGAAAGGCATACAGAAAGAGAGGGGGGCACAGAGAGAGAAAGGCATACAGAGAGAGAAAGGCATACAGAGAGAGGGGGGCACAGAGAGAGAGGGGGCACAGAGAGAGAAAGGCATATAGAGAGAGAGGGGGGCACAGAGAGAGAGGGGGGCACAGAGAGAGAAAGGCATACAGAGAGAGAAAGGCATACAGAGAGAGGGGGGCACAGAGAGAGAAAGGCATACAGAGAGAGAAAGGCATACAGAGAGAGAGGGGGGCACAGAGAGAGAGGGGGCACAGAGAGAGAAAGGCATACAGAGAGAGAAAGGCATACAGAGAGAGGGGGGCACAGAGAGAGAAAGGCATACAGAGAGAGGGGGGCACAGAGAGAGAGGGGGCACAGAGAGAGAAAGGTATACAGAGAGAGAAAGGCATACAGAGAGAGAAAGGCATACAGAGAGAGGGGGGCACAGAGAGAGAGGGGGCACAGAGAGAGAAAGGCATACAGAGAGAGGGGGGCACAGAGAGAGAGGGGGCACAGAGAGAGAAAGGCATACAGAGAGAGAAAGGCATACAGAGAGAGAGGGGGGCACAGAGAGAGAGGGGGCACAGAGAGAGAAGGGGGCACAGAGAGAAAGGGGGGCACAGAGAGAGAAAGGCATACAGAGAGAGAAAGGCATACAGAGAGAGGGGGGCACAGAGAGAGAAAGGTATACAGAGAGAGAAAGGCATACAGAGAGAGGGGGCACAGAGAGAGAGGGGGCAGAGAGCGAGGGGGGCACAGAGAGAGAAAGGCATACAGAGAGAGAGGGGGGCACAGAGAGAGGGGGCACAGAGAGAGAGGGGGCAGAGAGAGAGGGGGGCACAGAGAGAGGGGGGCATACAGAGAGAGAAGGGGGGCACAGAGAGAGAGGGGGCAGAGAGAGAGAAAGGCATACAGAGAGAGAGGGGGGCACAGAGAGAGAAAGGCATACAGAGAGAGAGGGGGGCACAGAGAGAGAGGGGGCACAGAGAGAGAAAGGCATACAGAGAGAGAAGGGGGGCACAGAGAGAGAGAGGGGGCACAGAGAGAGAAAGGCATACAGAGAGAGAAAGGCATACAGAGAGAGGGGGCACAGAGAGAGAGGGGGCACAGAGAGAGAAAGGCATACAGAAAGAGAGGGGGGCACAGAGAGAGAAAGGCATACAGAGAGAGAAAGGCATACAGAGAGAGGGGGGCACAGAGAGAGAAAGGCATACAGAGAGAGAAAGGCATACAGAGAGAGAGGGGGGCACAGAGAGAGAAAGGCATACAGAGAGAGAAAGGCATACAGAGAGAGAGGGGGGCACAGAGAGAGAGGGGGCACAGAGAGAGAAAGGCATACAGAGAGAGAAGGGGGGCACAGAGAGAGAGGGGGCACAGAGAGAGAAAGGCATACAGAAAGAGAGGGGGGCACAGAGAGAGAAAGGCATACAGAGAGAGAAAGGCATACAGAGAAAGAAAGGCATACAGAGAGAGGGGGGCACAGAGAGAGAGGGGGCACAGAGAGAGAAAGGCATACAGAGAGAGAGGGGGGCACAGAGAGAGAGGGGGCACAGAGAGAGAAAGGCATACAGAGAGAGAGGGGGCACAGAGAGAGAAAGGCATACAGAAAGAGAGGGGGGCACAGAGAGAGAAAGGCATACAGAGAGAGAAAGGCATACAGAGAGAGGGGGGCACAGAGAGAGAGGGGGCACAGAGAGAGAAAGGCATATAGAGAGAGAGGGGGGCACAGAGAGAGAGGGGGGCACAGAGAGAGAAAGGCATACAGAGAGAAAGGCATACAGAGAGAGGGGGCACAGAGAGAGAAAGGCATACAGAGAGAGAAAGGCATACAGAGAGAGAGGGGGGCACAGAGAGAGAGGGGGCACAGAGAGAGAAGGGGGCACAGAGAGAAAGGGGGGCACAGAGAGAGAAAGGCATACAGAGAGAGAAAGGCATACAGAGAGAGGGGGGCACAGAGAGAGAAAGGCATACAGAGAGAGGGGGGCACAGAGAGAGAAAGGCATACAGAGAGAGGGGGCACAGAGAGAGAGGGGGCAGAGAGCGAGGGGGGCACAGAGAGAGAAAGGCATACAGAGAGAGAGGGGGGCACAGAGAGAGGGGGCACAGAGAGAGAGGGGGCAGAGAGAGAGGGGGGCACAGAGAGAGGGGGGCATACAGAGAGAGAAGGGGGGCACAGAGAGAGAGGGGGCACAGAGAGAGAGGGGGCAGAGAGAGAGGGGGCACAGAGAGAGAGGGGGCACAGAGAGAGGGGGCACAGAGAGAGAGGGGGCAGAGAGAGAGGGGGGCACAGAGAGAGGGGGGCATACAGAGAGAGAAGGGGGGCACAGAGAGAGAGGGGGCAGAGAGAGAGAAAGGCATACAGAGCTGTAATATACTTACGCTTTCCTCTTCTTTAGTTAAAATGACTGTTGCCACCTGATTTGCCGCTGTCTTGTGCTCATACACAGTGATACCTACATGATCCTTTTTAGTTATTCTATCTTTCCACTCATCGACCTGTAAGATCAAAAAACAACATACATTAATTTAAAAAAACACAACCCTCCATCATTCATTTACATAAGCAATACAAAGCTGAAAGCTCCTAACCGTCATATGCTGAACGACACCAGGTCTCTGCAGCTTTCTGACAATGATAAGTGCTTCCAAATACTGAAGAATTGTCAGTTTTTCGTCCACATGTAGATTTCCCCCTTCTTTTGCCAGCCTTAAGACGTGCATAAAAGTAGGTTTTGCAACTGTCAGGATGTTTTCTAGCTGCTCCGGTGTCTGAGTTCCATATCTCAAACATTTCTGTCTGTGAAAAGAAATAGGAATGAGAATGGATATTGAATGAATGAATACGTAATTGAAAAATGTGTTTTAGACCAGTTTTTTCACTTACTTCTTTGCCACATTTTCTTTAGATATCCCTTTGCTGATCCTCTTTTGGAACACACCCAGTTGATCAACGAAGATACAAAGTGCATCATAGACCTTCTTGTCTTTGTGTATCAGATCAGTGGAGTCTGATGAGTGTTGCCAATTTCCAGAAGCTTTGAAAAATATTCATTAGTCTTCTGGATGTTAAAAACAAAGTCCATTGATGGCTTATCATTGTCCATAAAATACAGGAGACGAGCAACATTCTCGGCCTGAAAATTATAATTTAAAATATAATTAATAATAATGAAACCATGACTTATAAATTAAATAATGAAAAACTGCTTAGGTTCTGAGGTAAACACAAGAGCTTAAAGGCCCCAATGCAAAGTATGGTCACCCCATCATAATTTACTGATATATATACTATACATATACATATACATATAGTGAATAACATAGGATCATGGATGTATACTGACTAGCTGTGATCTGTGATACCCCAATATATGGCAGTACAACCAGTTCATATATAAATGCTTACCATGAATATACACTGACTAGCAGTATATAGGGGTGGAGAGTGATTGGTTACACTGCCATATATAGAGGTATAACCTGTCTGTGTATATCCATGGTGATCCCAGATATAAAATAACTGGCTGTCCTGCAGTATATAGGGGTGCAGTATTATTGCTGCTAGTTTTCTTACCTCCTGTTTGGGCCGCTGGACGGATAGGGTATTTGAAAGGTAGTTTACAAAGCCGGAGAGAAGTTCTGCCTTCAGGGAGTGCTTCATATACATGTTAGAATCTGACATTTTTTTCCTCAAGGAGTTGCTCCATAAAATCTTGGGTTCACTTGCTTTTGTCTCCAGTGATGAGTTTTCCTTTTCTTCTTCTTCAGGTTCACATTCAGATGCCATTCCTGTTTCTTCAGTTATTTTTTCATCAGTGTCTTCTTCATCTGAATACATTATCCTGATATCATCCTCTTCCTCTGTAATTACAGTGTTGCATGTTTGTGGGCTGTGACAAAATAAGAAACAAGTTAAAGGTACATTTAAAACAAATGCATCAGACATTTATGTCTGACTGTGATGAGCATAATGTTGTTTTATCAGCATATTGATACTGCGCATTTTCAATTTATATATTTGGCATATGTTAGTATGAGACATGATATATAAAAATTTGGAGTCACTAATATATTCATCTTATTTTCTGATATATGCTGTAATTAGAGTGATTACCATGAAAATGGAATTTATTATGTGCAATATATCAATAAAAGTTGCTGAAGAGGGAAGGGATTAATATAGTTCAGGGGTGGGGAACCCTCGCCCTCCAGCTGTGGGAGAAGTACAATTCCCAGCATGCCTCAACTGCTGCAAGCTGCTAGGGCATGCTGGGAGTTGTAGTTTTATAACAGCTGGAAGGCCAAGGTACCCCACCCCTGATATAGATAGATGGGAACTTAAAATGGGAAAAAAACTAAATAGAATTTAAACAATTGTATTTGTCCGTTCACCTCTGCCCCATTTTAACATTATGTTTAATAAACCTTGATGTCCTTTGGACAGGAGCGCCTATGTGTTTCATACTAAATGTTTTATTCAGACATTTGTAAAAGACTATAACCATTTCTATCTATGTACACACAGATCTATTTCTAGATATGAATGAGTCTTGGAGATAGAATGTCACTTACCATTTCTTTTTATATCCAGGGTTAATTTCTTCTCTACATGGCGCGTCTTCTTCACCAACAGTCTGTATTCTTTCCTGGATGCTTGATGCTTCTGTGCTTTTAAAACCGTTATTCCTGAAATGACCAAATGCACAAATTATTATTAATCATTTTTTTTTACTTGTTATAAAAGGGAAACATTATAGATTCTACATGACAAACCTTGGCAGAAGAGGCTTATTGTAGATTATAAATCCACGTCCCTCAAGGAATTTAAGGACACTATCCAGACATTTGCTATCACACACCAGGTTGGAAACCTCTCTGTAGTCAATGGCGATTCCTTTGGAAGCTACGGCCACCAAGTTGTTTTTTGCTTTAGCAAGTGTTGCCTTTATTTCATCTTCGCTGCGGAGCTTCATGCATTTTCTGCGCAGATGAGTAGACAGGATATTATCTGTTTTGAAACAGATAGGGCAGGTCATTGGAGTCCTATTGTGCCTGTTTAAAAATACATAAGAAAAGAATTTCATCTACTTAGAAAGAATTCTGCATGACATTGGTAAGCAAAGGATTATGAAAAGTCAATCTACTTACACTGCTGATTCCATATCTGCTTCCGATGTGTCTAGAGTTGAGTAAAGCTTTCCAAAAAGCTGCTGGAGTCACCCTACAAGAGGCCAAAAACACAGAAAAATGACCAGAGACCAGTATCAGAAAGAGCTGAGAGCCAGATTCCCAAAAGTGATCTGAAAAAGTGTCCTCAGAAGCTGACTTATATACAGGAGGGGGCCATACCTTCACCAATTAGATTGCTCCCTTAAAAGTCTTTTAATTCATGGCTTAGTTTTACATCTGTTATGAATGAGTCAGATGTCAGACTGTCTGTGTGTATCCTAATAGATAATTAAAGGTATATAGTGTCCTTGGCAATTAAATAAATGTTAATTAATAAAGCACAAGTTTAAAGAAGTGGTGGTGTAAATGCTGGCCAGTATTTGTCTATGAGTGTGAAAAGCAAATAAAAGTGTGAAATTCAAATGTTACATTTGAGTTGCTACTGTTGCACTATTCAGGTGTGAAAAGTACATTGCATGGCTGGCTCCGGCCTACTCTCTACCATATAAATATAAAATACCATGACACCTCAGTTTATCCAGGATAAAGTGTCAAAGCATAATGCAGGGCTCAATTGAGGGATAATACTCACAAGTAAACAAGGTTTTCAGCATAGCATTAAACCCCATCCTATGCTGAAAACCTTGTTTACTTGTGAGTATTATCCCTCAATTGAGCCCTGCATTATGCTTTGACACTTTATCCTGGATATACCATGGTTGATTAAGGCTAATTATAAAATCTTCTTCATAATTTAGATATAGTCCAGTCATTTGGGTCTTGACTTATATACTATATATAACTAATACTTTGTGTTGCAACTCTAGCTATTTCTTGATACTTTGTTACAAGGACTATCCCTTTATGTACTGTAATGGTCTTAAGCCTAATATTAAACCGATATGAGATATGGGCCATGTTTTAGGATATCTATTATTGATATATACATTTGTAATTTATACAAAAGGGTTTTTGCAATTGGTATTGGAAGGCTTCTGTTTCCTAAATGACCTTATATGTGATAATTTTTAAATTACCTTAATAAAAATATTTTTATTCATTTATTTATGTATCTTCCTTGAGCTTGAGCTTATGTGGCTCTAGTCTTGGTGTTGTTTGAAGGTATGTATCTACATAGATTTAATGTTATTTTATTATAATAATTTAATATGCTTATTTTCTAATTCTTGATTCATTGTATATCTCCAGGCAACCTTCCATTGAAGAGGCTCAGTCTGAAGGTGAAGTCAGTGAAGCGGCTATGCAAGTTCAATTTATTAGCAGTGTAAAGGCCTTGGACGTCTACCAATTAGCTTTGCAAGATGGTGATGTGAGCGGTGGTGACAGCACATTTCATATCGTGATCAGCCTGGTTTCTGCATTGACTTGTGAAGGTAGCTGGCACACATCATGCCCTTGCTCCCTTGACAATCTGATGCTGTAACCAGGTGCAGCTTGAGGCAGCACCAAGCAGGTTCCATCCTCACCTGTGTGCCGCCAATAGTTTCTGGGTCCCCCAGGCTTCTGTAGTTCTTCATGTTCATAAAAGGGTATGGCTGACATCATAGTGGGACGTCAGCCATGTCCTATCATGGACAGGAGATAGGACTTTACATACTACTTTAAATTTGCCATAAATTGCTGTGGTCTGTGTTGTGTATTTTAAAAGCAATTAATGACATAGAAACATGTCTGAAAAAGGCTCATTAATTGATGTAGTAGAAGTATGTATGTATGTCGGACCTGGGGAGGGAGATGCAAAGCTGTATGTATGTCGGGCCTGGGGAGGGGCATGCTGTATGTATGTGTGTCAGACCTGGGGAGGGAGATGCAAAGCTGTATGTATGTCGGGCCTGGGTGGGAGATGCTGTTTGTGTGTATGTCGGACCTGGGGAGGGAGATGCAAAGCTGTATGCATGTCGGGCCTGGGAGGGAGAAGCTGTATGTATGTATGTCGGACCTGGGGAGAGAGATGCAAAGCTGTATGTATGTCGGACCTGGGGAGGGAGGTGCTGAGATGTGTGTCGGACCTGGGGAGGAAGGTTCTTCGCTGTGTCGGACCTGGGGAGGGAGATTCTGAGTTGTGTGTCGGACCTGGGGAGGGAGGTGCCGTACTGTATGTCGGACCTGGGGAGGGAGGTGCTGAGATGTGTGCCGGACCTGGGGAGGAAGGTTCTGCGCTGTGTCGGACCAGGGGAGGGAGATTCTGAGTTGTGTGTCGGACCTGGGGAGGGAGGTGCCGCCCTGTGTGTCGGACCTGGGGATGGAGATGCTGTGCTGTGTGTCGGACCTGGGGAGGGCGATGTGAAGTAGACTATACTGCATTCTACTATTTCTTTTTAAAGGACACTATAGCAGATTTATCCTAAACCTCCCCCTATACAAGCAGCTAATTAACATTCAAT